>NC_061509.1:157955877-158080531 GCF_022539505.1 Lolium rigidum | reverse complement strand
CGTTTTGACAGATTCGCCCTTTATTTCTGGCATTGCCTCTTTCGCTTATGTTGGATGAATTTCTTTGATCCATTAATGTCCAAAAGAAGTTTTTATGCAATGTCCAGAAGTGTTAAGAATGATTGTGTCACCTCGAAACATGTTAATTTTTATTGTGCACTAACCCTCTAATGAGTTGTTTCTGAGTTTGGGTGGAGGAAGTTTTCAAGGATCAAGAGAGGAGTATGATGCGATATGATCAAGGAGAGATGGCGGTGAAGATGGCGGTGGAGATGGCGGTGGATATGACTCCGGGGGCAATTCCCCGTCCCGGCAGGGTGCCGGAACAGAGACTTCTGTCCCCCGAATTGGAGTTTCGCGATGGCGGCGGCTCTGGAAGGTTTTCTCGGGTTTCGTCAATCCGTATCGAGGTTTTAGGCCAGGGACCTTTAAATAGGCGAAGAGGCGGAGTCGGAAGGCTGACGGGGGCTCCACACAGTAGGGGGGCGCGCCCCCCCTGGGCCGCGCCGCCCTATCATCTGGTGGCCCTGTGGCCCACCTCTGGTCCTTCCCGGGTGTTCTGGAAGCTTCGTGGAATTCTAAGATGCTGGGCGTTGATTTCGTCCGATTCCGAGAATATTTCCTTACTAGGATTTCTAAAACCAAAAACAGCAAAAAACAGCAACTGGCCCTTCGGCATCTCGTCAATAGGTTAGTTCCGGAAAACGCATAATAATGACATATAATGTGTATGAAACATGTGTGTATCATCATAAAAGTAGCATGGAACATAATAAATTATAGATACATTTGAGACGTATCACATTCCAAAGTAAATTACTTGAGTGCTACCTTTAAAATTCCATTCCTTGTCTTTGCAATATATAGCTTATGGGAAAATAGCTTAAAAACTATTGTGGTATTGAATATGTAGCTTATGTGTCCCTTGTTGAGCGGTAACCATGTTTTTGGGGACGCCATCAACTATTACACCTTTGTTGAATATCATGTGAGTTGCTATGCATGTTCGTCTTGTCTGAAGTAAGGGTGATTTATCATGATCAAATGGTTTGTGTATGCATATTGTTAGAGAAGAACATTGGGCCGCTAACTAAAACCATGAATCATGGTGGAAGTTTCAGTTTGGACATTAATCCTCAAATCTCGTATGAGAATATTATGTGTTGTTGAATTCTTAAGCATTAAAGAGGAGTCCATTATCTGTTGTCTATGTTGTCCCGGTATGGATGTCCTAAGTTGAGATCTATCAAAAACGAGAAATAAAATGCGATCTATCTCCTTGGACCTTTGTACAGGCGGCATAGAGGTACCCCTTCGTGACACTTGGTTGAAACATATGTTATGCAATGATAATCTATGTAAATCCAAGCTAATTAGGACAAGGTGCGAGCACTATTGGTATTCTATGCATGAGGCTTGCAACTTATAGGATGTCTTATGCATAACACATATGAATTATTACTACCGTTGACAAAATTGTTTCTATGTTTTCAAAATGAAAAGCTCTAGCACAAAAATAGTAATCCATGCTCCCTCTGCGAAGGGCCCATTCTTTTACTTTATGTTGAGTCAGTTTACCTACTTCTTTCTATCTTAGAAGCAAACACTTGAGTCAACTATGTGCATTGATTCCTACATATTTGCTTATTTGCATTCATCATATTACTTCGTGTTGACAATTATCCATGAGATATATCCATGAGATAAACATGTTGAAGTTGAAAGCAACTGCTGAAACTTATATCTTCCTTTGTGTTGCTTCAAAGCTTTCTACTAAGAATTTATTGCTTTATGAGTTAACTCCTATGCAAGTCTTACTGATGCATGTCTTGAAAGTACTATTCATGAAAAGTCTTTGCTATATGATTCAGTTGTTTAATCATTGTCTTTACCATTGCTTCGAATCACTTCATTCATCTCATATGCTTTACAATAGTATTGATCAAGATTATGATAGCATGTCACTTCAGAAATTATCCTTGTTATCGTGTACCTACTCGAGGCGAGTAGGAACTAAGCTTGGGGATGCTTGATACGTCTCAAACGTATCTATAATTTCTTATGTTCCATGCTACTTTTATGACAATACTCACATATTTTATACACACTTTACATCATTATTATGCATTTTCCGGCACTAACCTATTGACAAGATGCCGAAGCGCCAGTTCCTGTTTTATGTTGTTTTTGGTTTCAGAAATCCTACAAAGGAAATATTCCCGGAATTGGACGAAATCAACGCCCGGGGTCTTATTTTTCCACGGAGCTTCCAGAAGACCGAAGAGCATACGAAGTGGGGCCACGAGGTGGCCAGACCACAAGGCGGCGCGGCCAAGGAGGGGCCCGCTCCGCCCTGTGGTGTGGGCCCCTCGTCAGCCCCCCGACTCTGCCCTTCCGCCTACTTATACTCTCCGTCACGAAAACCCTATTACCGAGAGCCACGATACAGAAAAAGTTCCAGAGACGCCGCCGCCGCCAATCCCATCTCGGGGGATTCAGGAGATCGCCTCCGGCACCCTGCCGGAGAGGGGAATCATCTCCCGGAGGACTCTACATCACCATGATTGCCTCCAGACTGATGTGTGAGTAGTTCATCCTTGGACTATGGGTCTATAGCAGTAGCTAGATGGTTGTCTTCTTCTCTTGTGCTATCATGTTAGATCTTGTGAGCTGCCTATCATGATCAAGATCATCTATTTGTAATGCTACATGTTGTGTTTGTTGGGATCCGATGAATATGGAATACTATGTCAAGTTGGTTATCAATCTATCATATATGTGTTGTTTATGTTCTTGCATGCTCTCCGTTGCTAGTAGAGGCTCGGCCAAGTTGATACTTGTAACTCCAAGAGGGAGTATTTATGCTCGATAGTGGGTTCATGCCTCCATTGAATGCAGGACGAGTGACGGAAAGTTCTAAAGTTGTGGATGTGCTTGTTGCCACTAGGGATAAAACATCAATGCTTTGTCTAAGGATATTTGTGTTGATTACATTACGCACCATACTTAATGCAATTGTTCTGTTGTTTGCAACTTAATACTGGAAGGAGTGCGGATGCTAACCCGAAGGTGGACTTTTTAGGCATAGATGCATGCTGCATAGCGGTCTATGTACTTTGTCGTAATGCCCTGATTAAATCTCATAGTAGTCATCATGGTATGTATGTGCATTGTTATGCCCTCTCTATTTGTCAATTGCCCAACTGTAATTTGTTCACCCAACATGCTATTTCACCCAACTGCAAACTTTGTTCTCTGTTGTTCTTCGCAAACAAACATCATTTTTCACACCATACGTTTAATCCTTTGTTTACAGCAAGCCGGTGAGATTGACAACCTCACCGTTAAGTTGGGGCAAAGTATTTTGATTGTGTTGTGCAGGTTCCACGTTGGCACCGGAATCCCTGGTGTTGCGCCGCACTACACTCCATCACCAACAACCTTCACGTGGCCCTTGACTCCTACTGGTTCGATAACCTTGGTTTCTTACTGAGGGAAAACTTACTGCTGTGCGCATCACACCTTCCTCTTGGGGTTCCCAACAGACGCGTGTTTCACGCGCCATCAAAATGCACATCCCAATTCTAAATCTACCCTTCGATGATCCCATGTTCTGGGTTATTACAGTATATTGATATCTCAAAGTAGCAAGAGGAGTATTCCAACTTTTGATTATAACGCAGACCCATGTGACGAGGTGTGAACTTGGCAATGTTCATTTGATCATGGACTTGGGTTTTAGGGAGAATACGATGATGGAGATTCCGGGAGAAAGAATAGGTATATGACGTACCAAGTTCACGTCCCCCGGTTGAGGATCGCTACATCCTGTTAGCAATCGAGTATATTATCATAATTGTGTTACAGGGTGCCGCTGGAGGCGGAGGGATTGTATATAGGTCTAATATATTGCATCTATGTTTTCATATCCTAAGGGGCGCCCCTACTTAGCTTTATATATGCAACCAGGCTAGGGTGGTTTACAAGTGTCCTAGTCGACTACGTATTGGAGTTGCCTTCTTGACCTTCTGAGAGTCCTATTTCTTGTACTCCAAGTCGATATGACGTGCCAATCCAGTTTTTTGATTCCTTGTGTTGGTCCAACTCCATAATGGGTGATGAGTGCATTTTAGCATGTTTTTTACACCGTTATTTCAGTAACATATCATTGAGTACTAATAGGATTTTTGCATTTCACCGCGCTATCGCACCTTTTATGCTTGTCTACACATGATCTTAAAATGATAAGGCAATGATGAAATATCAACAAAAACTATAATTTATAGTATTTTGACGTGATAAAATTCATTTTAGCACTTAATTATGCACCTGGGCGAAGGGAGGATGCGAGGACAACTTCCAGTAGTTTTAGCGGGCATCGGTATGAGGGGATCCCGCCCGTACCATCCGCCTGTATGGTGTGTCAGGAGCACCGCCTCGTCAAATACTTTCATCTCGCGTTGACGGCAGAGAGATTTGAGACAGTCAACTTCGAAAAACACAGAAACACCGCCCCTGGTCAGATCTAGAGAAGGAACTTTGGAGAAGACATCATCTGGGCTGCTACGCGGATCATCGGAGGGCAAGGTATCATCCCCTTCATCATCAAACGCTGCATCTCCATCACCATCACTGATCCCATTCTCCTTCAACCATACTTGTAATCTTGACTACTATTGTAGATTTGCATTTGAATTCGTTCCATTACTTCCATCCCATCCATAAGATTATGATGATGTTCTTGATTGTTTTCATGTGTGAGTAATTTATTTAGTTCTTGGGGAGATGGAGAAACCCTATCATGAATATGAGATGAATCTAAGATGATCTATGGTTTTAAGTATTAATACGTGTCATTTCTGTCTCTTGATATTATATGTTGTGCACCATGTAATATTTGCCTTGTGGTCTCGAGAGAGAACTACCCTTTGAAGTGTGGTAAAGTGAACGACGAGAAGTGACATTACCGTATCGACACTTTAGTACATGGATGAGGGAGATAAGAGGGACTCACCAAGCTCACATCGGTGACCATGGGGTGAAATTCCTAATAGCAATAGTCAATATATGCCTTGCAGAAAACTAGCTGTTGTGGTTATTTAGAGATGCGATGTCCGATGGCTTTCTGGGCGCATCTTGTTATAGAATTCTCCCCACACACAATATGATTAAAAGCATATTTATATGACATGAATCCTAATGGTAGAGGTGGATCCAATAATCCCCGGGAACACTTTGTCTTATGAAGTTTCAATCCATTTCTCATAAAGCTTTTTTTACTTATTACTTTGTTTACCTTCTTGCAACCAATTACAACCATCCTTTAAAACACCTTAATTTGAGATTAGAGAACAACATACAAGTAGCCTTTAATATATAGTAGCAAGGTGCATTAAGACCTTAACTAGTAACTCCTCGTGGTTCGATATATTTATTTCGAAACTAGCTACAATTGATTTGTGTACCTGGTAGTTATCAAGCTATTTTCGGCCACCGTCGCCGGAGAGCTCAACGCTTTTGGTTTTTGTCCTTAGTTGATAACTTATTAATTAGGTGAAAACCAAAATGGGATAGGAGGTTGGAAAATCTTACAGGGAAGTGGTGCAGAAGGAGGGTTGCAGCCATGCTGAAATCCCGCTCGTGTGTGCTGCGTGTGTGGGTCAAACCGGGAGCTCGCCTGACAACGGCGCATTGCCCGGGTTGTCGGCGGATCTTGGCCGAAATTGGGACGCTCGTGTGATCCAGGCCAGAGCTATGCAGGGAGGAGAGGAAGAGGCCTTCAGGGAGAGAGCAGCAGGTCATGTGTGGATTAGTAGGTTACTGTGAGGGAGCTGATTTTTTGGGAGGCGGTGTCTGCGGGGGCTTGGCCCATTTGGAGGCATGAAGGGGCAACACGGCCTAGGTGGGACGACAAGGATGAAATTGTTCGACGAGATTGTTGCCTGATGAATTGTTTTCAGATGAAAATATGTCAGATAGGACGAAAAACTTCCGACCGGAGGAAACATAACCAGTTTTTCCTTTTTATACAGTATATAATATAATATATAATATATAAAGAGATAGAGATATATTTACATTTCTTTTCATCATATTCAGAATTGGAATTTTTTTGGGTACACGTGAAACTGTGAAAACAGGCAGAAGCAATGCACTCGCTCCCGTACCTATAAAAAAACTACCAGGGCTATTCTCGTAATTTTCTCCCCCACCAATTCCAATTCGCCGCTGCCCTAGCTTTCTGCCGTCGTCTCCTTCCCAGCGACGAACACCCACGAATACCTGCGCCTGATCCGGCGCCGGAAACCTAGATTCCACCACCCGAATCCTCTCCCCGTCGCCGATCTCCTCCGCGCTGTTCGATCCGCCCGTTCCCTTGTCTACTCCCGACAAGATCTGAGGCCTCCTCGCACCCATGGATCCGCGCGCCAGGTACCCTCCCGGAACCGGCAATGGTCGCGGCGGAAACCCTAACTACTACGCTCGTGGCCCGCCGCTCTCGCAGCAGAACCACCACCAGCAGCAGCAGACGCCGGCGGCGCACCAGCAGCAGTACGTGCAGCGCCAGCCGCAGCAGCAACACCAAAATCACCACCACCACCACCAACAGCAGCAGCAACAGCAGCAGCAGCAGCAGCAGTGGATGCGGCGAAACCAGATCGCCGCGAGCGAAGCGGGCGCGCCCGGGACCAGCGGGCCCAAGGCTGTGGCGCCATCCCCGGCGGCGGTCGGCAACGATTCTAGGTAAGTAGATCGGAGGCCTAGTAGCTTGGACGGCGATTTGCAGGTTATGGTATCTGTTGCCTCAACACATAGCTTAAGCGGACCACCAATGTAGCTTGTGAAAGCCAGCCGAATGCAGTTGGGTGCCACTTCCTTCTCTGATCTGACGAGCCCACAGCAGTTTTCTGCATTCTATGTTTGTAATAACTGGGCTGTAACACGAGCATTTTCACAACCATTGCACTCGTAATGAGTCATTAAGTTAGACGTGGTCATGAATAGCCACGTCAGTGGAGAAACTAGAACCGGAGATGGCTACTCATCAGAAATTATGCTTGTTTTGTGCAGTTCGCAAGATTGGAAGGCCCAACTGAAGCTTCCACCCGCAGATACACGATTCAGGACGGAGGTAATTCTTGCCATTGTTTTCTTGATTGTGGGTACTTTCCATACCAGGAGTCCCTGAACATAGAATTGTGTTGGTTGCCATATATACTTTGCCACTAGTTTTTGTTGTTGTGGTACAAATTCTAGTCATGACTTCATTTTACCACCATTTATTATCTTTTGATGTCTGTTTTCTTTGATTAAGGTTTGTGGAGAACCTAGGTTTGAACAATGATTTCTGAAATCCATGAGATATCTCCACGCTAGAACTTGCAAATCATTATGTCATTACTTGGTAGTCGATGCTAGTTATTTGCATTTTCAACATAGATATGTAAGAATTGTTGTAATGATAATACTCGCATATGAACCCTAGTAATTTAGATTATGGATTTTCAATTTCCACTGTTGAACCCTCAGCCAACAGGTGCTGCACGCTAGCTTACTGGTGCTTTGTAAGGGGTAATGGAGGCACCAGAGGCAGAAGATGGATCATGGCTAAGACTTTTTTTTTTGCCGGTAGTGGCTAAGACTTGTTTATTGATAGCTTGGTTCAATCAGACTTGTCTGCCTCTTAGAGATGGCTTACACATGAGAATCCAACAGGATTAGTGTGAACTGTGGAAAACTTTACCAAAGGTTCTTGCAGCATTCCAAACTTAACACTAATGCTCAATTTGATCCAACATGTACCAATCCTGATTGGATCCTGTAGCTTGCGCCTTACTCCATCTGGCACCTAGTCACTTTTCGGGTGGGCTGTAGTGAATTTCTTACATAGCAACTGTAGTTCATTTCTTTAGGTTATAAGTGTTGCCCTCACTTTGGTGGGACGATGCAACACATCAGCTATCCAGGAGGTTAAATGGTTCTGTACATGTTTCACAGCTTACTTGTGCTGTGAGTACATTTTGTTAAAACTAAGCATGTCTTGAGTTTGCATCTGCAGTAGAGATTATATTTCATCATTTAGATAATTAGATAATTTTATTCCTCTTGTGTTATTGCTATTTGATGTTATGGTGAACTAATGCATTAGTATGTTGCTTCCTTGCTTTGCATGTTGGCGTGCTCTTAATTATCTATTTTTTTCTATACATAGGATGTTACTGCCACCAAAGGAAATGAGTTTGAAGACTATTTTCTCAAGCGTGAACTCTTGATGGGAATATATGAGAAAGGATTTGAAAAACCCTCTCCTATCCAAGAAGAAAGCATTCCTATTGCATTAACTGGAAGTGACATTCTTGCTAGAGCAAAAAATGGAACTGGCAAGACTGCTGCATTCTGTATTCCTGCACTTGAAAAGATTGATCAAGACAAAAACGCTATTCAAGGTTTGTGCTACCCCCTCATTTAATCTGATAGATACTGTTTACAGGTCAAACTGTTACCACTTGCTTGATGGTAAGTAAGAGTGGTAGATGTTTTGACATGTATGCTTGTTTTTCTCAACTTTGGAGTTTTCTTTGTGTGTGTGCATGTGCACACCTGTCGGCTATTGTACTATAAGGTTTTAATAATGCAATGCTGCCTCTTGTGATATGCAGTTGTTATAGTTGTTCCCACACGGGAATTGGCTCTACAGACGTCACAAGTTTGTAAAGAGCTTGGTAAGCACCTGAAGATCCAAGTTATGGTCACCACTGGTGGAACTAGCCTGAGGGATGATATTGTTCGTCTACATCAACCTGTCCATTTACTTGTTGGAACGCCTGGGCGTATTTTGGATCTTACGAAGAAAGGTGTTTGCATTTTAAAGGACTGTTCAATGCTTGTTATGGACGAGGTAATTCATACTAAGCTTATCTAAATACAGTCACGTTGCTTGTATTGCTTTGTAAATGGCGGGGTTAGTTGTGTTATGTGGATTTTATCATCTTAGTCCATAGTCAGTATCTGTTCACTTGTATTTGTATGTGTTTGCCAAAAAGGTTACCAAGCCACAGTTTTTGTGGCTACTCCTGGAAACTAGCACACAACAAAACATTGCCATGCTTTGCTATGCCGCGAGTTAGGCATTTTTGAAAGAGTTAAACACCTGCTTAACTGCTTTATTTGTGGCCACACCTGTGGCAATACTCAATTTTTTGCCAATTACAAGGTACACGCATCAGAAAAGCGTGCAAAGATGCGCTTAGGCTAGCCAAACTGTGGTTACTATTTTGATATAACATAGGGATTTACACAAGGAATTTTGGATTTCACTAGTACACAAACCAAACATGGCTTGAATTATATGGAGCTAAGAAATTATCCCCGCCAATACTGTAGTTGCAAACCTAGAGTTCATCAGCAAACGAAATATTCCTTGCATCTACACCATGCATTCAATTGTCATTCTAGAAGTACCTTACTAAAATAATTTTAGATGGACAGTTTTTAACTATTTGATCGTGCAGTTGTATGTTCTCATTCATAACCAAACCACTTGTCCGAAAAAAAGCTCGTGTACTGTAGGTATCTCTAATAAAAACTGTGCACTCATATATGTATTCCTAGCAATTTTACTTTCTCAAATGAGTGCCAGAAAACTTCATGGGTTGCCAATTGCCTGATCCAGTGACCCCTTGTTCTCGCAGTTACCAGTTAAATTGTTATTCTGTTTGCCTCTAAAGAAAACAGACACCGTTTCCTCCCTCAACTGTTGTATCAAGCTGCTCTTTCTGGTCCCTGTCGAAGAAATAGCATTTTTCGAATCAAATTGTAAATATTAAGTTCGTTACTGTTTAGCCCAGTTGTAAATAACTATGAGAATGTTAGAAAGATCATTAGAGAATATGTATATTTGGAAGCAATAATTACCCAGTGGAGAAAACGAGATACGGTTCTTAGGCCAAATAGTAGCTTGAAGCGTTAGTCTGTAAAAGAAACGAGTAATGCTTCATAAGGACAAATAGTAGCTGGAAATGAGAGATAACGTGGTGCCCTAGGCTTCATCTTTTATTTAGAATACTACAATGAAATGTCTGCTATATTTTCGTCTAATTTCTGCTGAACTGAGTTTCCTTGATATTGCACTATTTTGGTTCTGCAGTCTTGGGGCTGTCAGTAAATAAATACATCTACATATATATCTTTGTGATTTCCTTATGAGAGTTATTGCCTTTTCGTGCAGGCCGACAAGCTTCTCTCTCCTGAATTTCAACCTTCCATAGAGCAGTTGATCCGTTACCTTCCTGCAAGTCGACAGATTTTAATGTTTTCAGCAACATTCCCTGTGACTGTCAAGGAGTTCAAGGACAAATATCTGCCTAAACCTTATGTCATTAACCTCATGGATGAACTTACACTGAAGGGAATTACACAGTTTTATGCTTTCGTAGAAGAAAGACAGAAAGTTCATTGTCTTAACACCCTATTCTCCAAGGTTTGACTTTGTTTCTTAATTTAGTTAGGCATTTTGATCTCCTGCATAACATATAACTAATCCGTTTTATGTTTATATCCATACAGCTTCAAATAAATCAGTCAATAATATTCTGCAACTCTGTGAATCGTGTTGAGTTATTAGCCAAAAAGATAACGGAGCTTGGTTACTCTTGCTTCTACATCCATGCAAAAATGCTGCAGGATCACCGTAACAGAGTTTTCCATGACTTCCGTAATGGGGCATGCAGGAACCTTGTATGTACAGGTAAGTCTCTTCTGTATTCCCCATGTTCTCTCTGAAGGACATTGAACAAGTAAATATTTTGTTTAGAGATAAGAAACTTGTGATAGTTCATCTTTTCCCTTTCTGTTTGTGTTCTCGCACTACAAGTAAAATATTTGGACCACTAAATTTAGCTTATGTCTTCATACCTGTTATTATGAACTTTATTTTGATGAAAAGGCAAATATACTGTTTCAACAGTTGACATGGAATTCTTATTTGGGCCAATCATTTCTATATGTTTTGTCTTCAATAACCATCTGTTTACTTTGTTGGTACAACTTTGGATAGTGAGTTCAATCCATCAAGACATGCTTGTCAAATTTCGAATGGCTAACTAAAATGATGATAGTTACAAATTAGTTTTGGCAGATAAAGAGATAATGAAAAGTAAACCTAATAGTGTCCTTTCATGCCTGTCCATTTTACCGTGGTTACTTTTGGAATTTCATTAATTGCTTGTTATGAGCAGAATCAATTCATTGGTGAATTTATTAAGTAAACAATTCTGTTGCTGCTGATTTTTTTAGCATGTGGGGTTGCGACTACTAAAATCGTTTACTTGGTGCTGAAAGAAGTCTGGGCTGTGTGGCATATCATTTTTTCTAGTTTCTTATGTTTGTGGTCATATCTTTTTCAGATCTTTTCACAAGGGGGATAGATATTCAAGCTGTTAATGTTGTTATCAATTTTGATTTCCCCAAGAGCTCTGAAACATATCTCCACAGGGTATGGCATTGAAATAATCTTTTACTTAATTCTCGCACTGTGACAATCAAATTGTTGTTTTTATGTTGCCCTCTGTATAATATTCTGTTTGGTCCACAATTTTAATGCCTTCTGTTATCGGCAGAACGAAATAGAAATCTTATATCTTGTAAATGGTTATCCTTGACGTTATTTTGTTTACCTTTTGTTGGTAGTATATCTCCCACTGTGATTTTTAATTATTCGCTTGACCTTTTTTGGCCTTCTAGGTCGGTAGATCTGGAAGATTTGGTCACCTTGGTTTGGCTGTGAATTTGATCACCTACGAGGACCGGTTTAACTTGTATGATCATGTTCCTACCGCAAATTTCATGAGGTTTTTAATTTCGTAGTTTCTCTCTTGACAGAATTTTGTTTCTGCGAACAGGTATAGGATTGAGCAGGAGCTTGGGACTGAGATAAAGCCAATTCCCCCTCAGATAGACCAGGCCATATATTGCCAATGATAGGATACTTTCTTCACATGTATTCACTTTCTCTGAGAGTAATAAGAAGACAACTCTTGTACATACCATCTCATCACCTAGCAGGTAATCAAGTTCTTTGACTCTCACCTGAAGTTTGTACTGTTCCATTGTCTTGTGGGGGTGGTGTGACATCCATGGGAAACTGCCTGCATATCTGCGCAAGTTTTTGTGCTTTTTTGCAGGTTGTTACTTTTGACAAATTTGGTCCATCGCAAATGGATCACCTAGGTTTACATATTAGTAGAGCTGCGAATTTAATACAGAGTAGGCATTTTTTTTTTATCTCAGTCAATTCTTTTACGTAAAAGAACACTCCACAAACTACTTCTATAACAGAAAAATATTGTAAACCTAAACATTGAAGTTTTTTTTTTTTGTAACAGAAGTGCATGTAAGGCAGATTGTTCTCATAAAATCACACATTGCTGTTTCACCTTTTTGGCCCTACCTGACCCACCATTGTCTATGCTACTTCTGTAAACATAGACCCCATCCACTGGATGTTTGTCACGTGGGGGTGGCGTGACATCCATGGGCTTGGTTTACTGTAAGAACTGATTGCAGATCTGCACAATTTTTGTTCCGCTGTAGGTTGTCTGCACAATTTTTGTTCCTCTGTAGGTTTTTGCTTCTGACAAATTTAGGACATCACAAGTAGGTCGCCTTGGGCCTTTTGTGAGATATCACGTATGGTTACATATTAGTACGGCTGTGAAATTAAAACAGCTTACTCCATTTTCTTTTTATCTTGTGAACTACTCCTATTTAATGTAACATAACACTTCACAAAACTACTTGTAGAACGGAAAAAAACATTGTAATATTACACATTGAAGTATTTCTTGTAACAGAAGTGTATGTAATTCAGATTTTTATCATAAAACGGCACATGGATGTTTCACCTTTTGGTCCTAGTGACCTGCCATTGTCTATGTTACTGCGTTGCTATTGGAAACATAGACCCCACCCGCTGGATGGCACATGCAACCGGTGTGGCAGTTGCATGGCAATATCGGACTGAGTCTGATTAGTTATTGTCACATGGGCGCCACCTGTATTGCCTATGCGGAGTATGTTTCAACCAAGCTTTGCACTCACATAGTCGCATGGACCCTGTTAGCTACGTCAAAGAACGTGCGGATTTATGATCAAATCTGCCTCCCATATCACATCTGAATGCTGTATTTTGCATGTTGCTAGTTTCTAACAGTACATAGGCACGATTTTACTCCACGATTATGTTCTCCGTTCTTACGTTTACGGTTTACCTCTTGTTACAGCTTATGTTTACCTATCTATCATGTGTGCAGGTTTTAATGTGGGCCACCTGTGGTGTATGGGAACATTATTGTGGATCATGTGTGAGACAAGACATCCAGCTTGGCAAATTCTGATGGACCTCGTTATGCTAACATTAGTGTGGTTAACAAGGGGCAAACGCCCTGTTACTCTCAGGCGCACAGCGGTTGTACATTGCTAGGTGCCTGTTCCTGGGCTAGCCGTGGCCTTTTAGTTCTTTCAATCATAGTTCCCGTCTTTCCTTGGTGGTGTCATTAGCTATCTCTGACAGGACATTTTAACCCTGTTACTTACTGGTTGTGTGTCTGCGTTGTTGGTGCACGCAAGTGGGTACCTCAAGACTCAAGTCCCAGCTTGGCCGTGTGTTGTTGACTTGTCAATCAGAAGTGGGTCGTCCAACTTGAGCTCTGAACTGTCAATGCCTTGTGGCTGCTAGGAGCCTAGGGCCTTCAGCTATTGGTCGTGAACTGGAACATTAGTCTGTCAATAATGTGCAGTGAGCTGCATTTTGCTATGCAGTCCTGCTCTTGCATCATGCATAGCAGTGGCCTTGGGCCGTCTGATTGTGGCTGTGAACTGGATATTGGCTGGTCAATAATGTGCAGTGAACTGCATTGTGCTATGCAGTCTTGCAATTGCATCATGCATGACTAGGCAGTGTGCCTGTATGTCATGATACTCAAATTCTGCATTATCTTTCCAAGTTGACAATGTATTTGTGCAATAAAAGAGCATATCTGCTGATACCTGTTCTGGAAAATGATGTCATTTTGAATTGTGAACACTCATTTTCTTGGTTCATCCTGTGCAACGTTACATCTATGATGAAACAAAACAATTTGCAAATAGTAGTAATGTTTTACTGTAGGTATTTGTGAAATAGTAGTAATATTTTACTGTAGGTATTTGTGCAATAGTAGTAATGTTTTACTGTAGTTATTTGTGAAATAGTAGTAATGTTTTACTGTAGGTATTTGTGCAATAGTAGTAATGTTTTACTGTAGGTACGGAGTATTACAAATGAGCAATCCCTCCTGTATCAGCTTCAACCAAGGGATTGGTCTTGCATGTTGTCGATGGTTTTGAAAATTCAACATTTTGCAACCAAGTACAGAAGGGTAAATGCAATCATGAGCATTGAATCCCCTTGCTTCACGAGGGTTTACATAAATTCAACTTACCGCTGCTGGCCAGACTCTCCTTGGAGTGCATGGCCAGGTAATCTGAGAGTGGCAAAGGGCTGTCCCCGTGATACCGTGGCAGCCATTTTTAGCCTGGAGTTTGGGCAGCATGGGACAAGTCAAAGGACGTTGTCTAGGAAATATTCAAACACAGTCCTGAATCGGATGCAGTCCGGTATATTTTAGTGTAGCAAGCGTATGTTTTCTGCTTCCCCCCATATCGATTTTCAAGTGCCATCGCTTTCAGTTTCAGGTGATGAGTTTCGGCCCCTGCGCCATCCTTTTCTTGGTCACGTTTCTGATGTCATGCAATGAGGGCAGGAGTGCCTGACTTGCTACTAGTACTAGTACCAGTATAGTATTCATGTACCTTGTTTCAGCGGATGGGGTCGTCCGCCGCGATGCAAACGCGACGTAAATATGCGTCACGTTTGCGTCTCCGTGGATGCTGCGCGGTTGCGCCTAGCGCCCGCTTCCCCACGGACCCGCCTAGCATCCTGGTTCGACCGGCTTCGAATTAAAGCACATCAAACGCGTCAATGTCAACCGCTGGAGTGGCAACCGCGCCTATCAACCCGCCAACCGCCGGAATGGAGCGCCGAACCGTCATAGAAGAGCAACCGCACGCCTCTTTGTTATACGCGCCGCCCCGTTAATCCCCGCAGAATATAACCCCTGCGTGTACTGTATTTCACGTCGAACCGCCTGCTTCTTCTTCTTCTCCAACAGCGGCTAGCCAGACGCCATGAGCGACTACACCCTGCCGTTGGACTCGGAGAGCGAGGGCAAGTCGCCGGGATGGCTGCATTGGTGGGAAAGCCCTGCGACGCCAAGCGTTCGGGCTCCACGTCCAGCGATCCTGCCTCCACGCCGAGTGAGGAGGAGGAGGACGGAGGCGCCGATGCCAGCGACGGCCAGGAGGACGGAGGCAGCAACATGACATCATTCAGTACTAATTGTTTTCGCGTTTAAACTTGCTCATTCATACAAATTGGGGAGTCCTTCAACAAAAATGAAATGAAGGAGCGGGAAAACAAAACAGTTGCATGTCAAAAATGCGTCGCACCGCTGGAGGCGGGCCAGGCGACCCCCGGTGCAAACAGACTTTTCGCGCCTCGCGGTCATTTTCGCGTCCGTCAGGCGACGAAAACGGACTCCCGCGAATAATTTGGACATCCGAAAGATGTACTTATTGACCTAGGGAGTTAGTCGTACATATCAGCACATCAGCAGGAGAATACTAGGCAGGTTGCGCCATTGTAACCCGGAAATTATTGTTTCAAAACGGTGGCAAGATATTTGCCTTAAGGTAACTATATAATTTAAGGCCTAAAATCAGGTTAGAAGTACCCATGTCCAGAAAATTCCCGTTATATATTTAGAAAAATCTTATGACACTTGTTTTGAAACGGAGAAATTATTAAGGAACAAAAGAACTGCCTAGTTAATGACCGAAACTTGACGAAAATCATCATGACGACTCGCCACAAACTTGTAGCTTATGTAAGCCTTCCCTGTACTGCTGTACATGTACATGTACCTGTACCATAAATCATGATGGAACGATACCATGCGTTTGGCTTATCTTAGACGGAAGGCTCGAGCAGAGCCCGGCTTTAAATTAATAAAGCCACAACGGGAGAGTACATAGCCCACAACAACAGAGTCTTACAACACACAAACACCAACCGGGCAGGATCGCCCCAAACTGAAGCACAAACACACACACACAAGGTCGGAGGGTGCCCCAACACCACCGAAGCCTGACGCCGGAGATACAAAGCCACCAGAGAGGGATCTAGGCTGTCGCGGTCCACGATGGTCGGCCGGAGAGTGCGGATCCGGGTGACCGCCCACTCCACCGCTTCGCGGTCCTTCTTCCTAGCCACTAGCTTCCACACCTGCAAGTACATAGACATTTTGTAGAGGGCATCGAGCGGGTTGGCGGGGAAAGACCCCGTCAATCGAGAATTTGTTCCTAATATTCCAAAGCGTCCACAACAGGGCAGCGCACGCCATCCCAAGGACCCGCTTAGGTTGACCCCGCTGGGCATGGAGGAGCCTAAAGATATCCGCGAAACAAGACGGGTTCCAAGTGTGGCCGAGCAGTTCCCGAACTGCACTCCACATGAACCGAGCGAGGGACGAGTCGAAAAAGATGTGATTGTTATCTTCAACTTCCCCACAAAGGGCACAAAGACCCAGGGACGGCCCCCTACGCCGCCGGATGTTCTCATTAGAAGGGAGGCGTTTCCTAGCGAGTTGCCAAAGAAAAATCCGGACCTTTGAGGGGATCGAGAGTTTCCAGAGGTCGCTAAAGAACTTCGAGGGGTCCCACGACAAAGTCTAAGGTATAACGAGCGCACGGAGAACCTCCCCGAAGGTTCAAGGGCCCACGTAACCTGATCCGGAAGGGGGAGGAGGTGGCACCCGAACCTCCCGAAGGAGATTGGCAAGGGCCACCCGGTCTCCCGGCCCAAGCTCACGGCGGAGCGGGAGGTGCCACGAGGTACCTGTGCGGGCAGCGGCAACCGAGATATCTTGGTCCGTAGCAACGGCGAAGAGCGTAGGGAATCGGTCGCATAGGGGTCCCGACCCCTGCCACCAATCACGCCAGAAACTCGTTGTCTTGCCGTCAAGCACCCTATGCTTCGCTCCCAAGCGAAACTCGTTTGGCTTATCTCATTATCTGCCCCCCCTGTGACGGACGCACGTTGCACTACCTAGGTCTATCGCTACAGGGCATTGCGTGGCGCTGTAGCGACGACAGTGGCGGTACACGTCGAGGACCGGCCGGCTCAGGAACGGGGCCGAGCACCTGCCCGGCGAGGCCATCATGGGGATGCCCTCCTGCGGCTGCGCGCCAGAGCATGCAGCGGCAGCAGCCCGTCGCCGGTCGCAGTGACGCAGGGAACTCTGAGCTCCGCATTGAATTTCACGCGCGCGAGAACCCCCACACACATGTACTCTACTCGAGCTCAGAATCCGAGCTGCACTCGTAGGCCAGACGGCTCATTTAAGGCTACTCCCTTCACCTTCACGTCGTCGTCGTCGTCGTCTCGTCGGCCCTGCTCGCGCCATTTACTCCCCTCCACGTACAACTCCCACTCATCGCCGTCCTTGCTGAGTCTGCTGTGGTGCCTCTGCCGGTGGTCTGCCCGTGGACGCAGCCACATGTACGTGCGGCGCCGCTACGCTCACGGCCAGCGATAACAAACGCCAGCGTCCAAAACACGACCGCTCTGTACTTGGACTGACCAAAAGTGTAAAGTAAAGGCACGAGAATATATCTAGTGATAGCACACCTTATTTGATATCATGATACCACTCTTTAAAATTTAAATTGTAAATATCAAAAAATTTGGAACTAAAATTTTGGATGTTCACAAGATGTGTGTTTACAAACCTTGTAACTTTCAAAACCAAATTCGAAATATCCTTAGAGAAACAAAAAAGAGAAATCTAGCATGAATAGTGTCACATAAAGACAGAAACTCAAAATGCCACTATTCTCACAATATTTGTCTTTTTTTTTTTCTCTTTGTGTCTTTTAAATTTGGATCTAAAAATTTTAGACAATGTAAACACACATCTTGTGAACAACCACAAATTTATTGTAATTTTTTTTGTCACTTACAAATTTAAATTTTGTGAAGTGGTATCATGTTATCATGTGAGGTGTGGTATCACCAGATATTTTCCCGGAAAGGCACCTCCAGCGGGATCTCATCGTGTTGAATCGGTTCGCGCGCACACGGGATCGGCCACGCATGTGGACGATTCAAAAGGACCCCTCCGATCATCGTGACCCATGAGAGCATCTCCACCGGCGGCCCCCAAATAGTCACCGACAGAGGCGCTGCCACTTCCGTATGGGAGCGCCAGCACTGCATGTTCTATTTAGGGGTGCTATTCCCACACCGGCGTCCCCAAACCGTCGGCCGCGATAGATGATTTGAATTAGAGCATCTCCAGTCGCGTCCCCCAAACCGCCCCCAAAGCGATTTGGGGCGCACCGGACAAAAAAAACGTTCCCAGCCGCGTCCCCCAAACCCGTTTTTTGTCCGACGCGGCCCGATACAGTGTCTAGCGCCCCGAGGCCGTCCCTGCCCCACAGGGGACGCTCCTGGCACGCCGGACTCAATGAAAAGCGAGATGAGGCGTGGCGTGACCGACGCGTCAGCGGCTCGTAAGCCTAAAACCCCGTCGCCTACCTTTGGTCAAGCGACGTTAATAGCGTCCCAGTTTTCCCAGGCGACGCAGGGATGCGTCTCGTCGTGCATGGCCGCGTGGCCGCCCGCGTCGGCGTTATTGCGTGCAACCACCCGTTGCCGCCGATGTACATTAAGAGGCCCTGCGGTTCATCCCAATCTCTCGCCGCTCCCAAATCTTCTCCTCGCCGCCCCGCATCTTCTCCTCGCCGTTCAAAGCAATGTCGTCGTCCTCCCGCAAGATCGCCGCGGCGAACGGCTTCGGTCGCGGCAGCCTCACCGTGAAGGAGGCGTGGGCGCTGTACCGCACGGGATATCCCGTCCCACTAGACATGCGCCTGCCAAGCAGCGGTGGCTGGAAGATGGTCGTGAACGGTATGGGCGTCCCGCTGCCGCCGGCGCCGGGCACAGAGCGCTGGAAGGACGCCATCAGGGCCTGGCGGGTTGAACTCAGTGCCGAGGAGCGGGCCGATCCGACCTGGGCGGCAAAAAACAACGACGCCTGTTGGGGCACCTACTTCCAGGCGAAGTACGACATGGAGATGCGCAGCACCACCGGCCTCGTCGGCGGGCCAAACAACTGGAACAGGGAAGGGCGTGCCCTGTTCTGGGGCGTGATACGTCTCAAACGTATCTATAATTTCTTATGTTCCATGCTACTTTTATGATGATACTCACATGTTTTATACACACTTTATGTCATTATTATGCATTTTCCAGCACTAACCTATTGACAAGATGCCGAAGAGCCAGTTGTTGTTTTCTGCTGTTTTTGGTTTCAGAAATCCTACAAAGGAAATATTCTCGGAATTGGACGAAATCAACGCTCAGGGTCTTATTTTTCCACGAAGCTTCCAGAAGACCGATGGGGATACGAAGTGGGGCGACGAGGCGCCGACACCACAGGGCCGCGCGGCCTGGGTAGGGCCCGCGCCGCCCTATGGTGTGGGCCCCTCGCGCCGCCTCCAACCCTACCCTTCCGCCTACTTAAAGCCTTCGTCGCGAAAACCCCAGTACCGAGAGCCACGATACGAGAAAACATACTGAGACGCCACCGCCGCCAATCCCATCTCGGGGGATTCAGGAGATCGCCTCCGGCACCCTGCCGGAGAGGGGAATCATCTCCCGGAGGACTCTTCATCACCATGATCGCCTCCGTATTGATGTGTGAGTAGTTCACCCCTGAACTATGGGTCCATAGCAGTAGCTAGATGGTTGTCTTCTCCTCATTGTGCTATCATGTTAGATCTTGTGAGCTCCTATCATGATCAAGATCATCTATTTGTAATGCTACATGTTGTGTTTGTTGGGATTTGATGAATATGGAATACTATGTCAAGTTGATTATCAATCTATCATATATGTTGTTTATGTTCTTGCATGCTCTCCGTTGCTAGTAGAGGCTCTGGCCAAGTTGATACTTGTGACTCCAAGAGGGAGTATTTATGCTCGATAGTGGGTTCATGCCTCCATTGAATGCGGGACGAGTGACGAAAAGTTCTAAGGTTGTGGATGTGCTTGTTGCCACTAGGGATAAAACATCAATGCTTTATCTAAGGATATTTGTGTTGATTACATTACACACCATACTTAATGCAATTGTCCATTGTTTGCAACTTAATACTGGAAGGGGTTCAGATGATAACCTGAAGGTGGACTTTTTAGGCATAGATGCATGCTGGATAGCGGTCTATGTACTTTGTCGTAATGCCCTGATTAAATCTTATAGTAGTCATCGTGATATGTATGTGCATTGTTATGCCCTCTCTATTTGTCAATTGCCCAACTGTAATTTGTTCACCCAACATGCTATTTATCTTATGGGAGAGGTACCACTAGTGAACTGTGGACCCCGGTCCATTCTTTTACATCTGAAATACAATCTATCGCAAACTCTGTTCTTTACTGTTCTTCGCAAACAAACATCATTTTCCACACCATACGTTTAATCCTTTGTTTACAGCAAGCTGGTGAGATTGACAACCTCACTGTTAAGTTGGGCAAAGTATTGTGATTGTGTTGTGCAGGTTCCACGTTGGCGCCGGAATCTCTGGTGTTGCGCCGCACTACACTCCGTCACCAACAACCTTCACGTGTTCTTTGACTCCTACTGGTTCGATAACCTTGGTTTCATACTGAGGGAAAACTCGCTGCTGTACGCATCACACCTTCCTCTTGGGGTTCCCAACAGACGTGTGTCAACTACCACGCCAACAGCAAGGATTTTTCTGGCGCCGTTGCCGGGGAGATCAAGACACGCTGTAAGGGGAGTCTCCCACATCCAATCTCTTTACTTTGTTTTTGTCTTGCTTTAATTTACTTTATTTACTGCTTTGTTTGTTCTCTATATCAAAAATACAAAAAAATTAGTTACTTGTTTTACTTTATTTACTGTCTTGTTTGCATTCTCTATATTGAAAACACAAAAAAATTAGTTACTTGCATTTACTTTATTTACCTTTTTGTTTATTTCATCATGTTTCCTCCTAAGTTCACTCTGAAACACATACCGGTAGGACGAAGGTCTATCATTGGAAGAGATAATATAGAAGATTTTTTCACTCATGTTAGTACAGCTGAAGATTTTGAAGATAGACACTTGGTAGAACTTGCTCCTACTTATGAAATTGCTGCTGCTTCTTTAGTACACATGTTGGAAGCTAGATTTGTTAATCTTAACCCCGTAATGCAACATATGTTTCTTACACTCTGTAATATGGAGGAAGGAGAAAATAAAGATTTTGTCTTAGAAACCCTTCTTAAAGAATTTGGTGATGTAGCAAGAGAAGCTAGAAAAGTCTTTATTAAATATAAGATGCTTGGCTCTTATACCAACTTTGCTAGTACCCTCGAAAAAATGGAAAAAGATAGATTAAAATACACTAATAAAGTTAATTGTGAAGGGGAGATTAAGACATCAATACCTTGCAAGCTCTTAGGAATGTGCGAAGCACTAGAAAAGAATTATGATTGGATTGTTCCGGAAAATTTGTTTGATAGTAATGAAAAAGGGGCCTCTGAAACTTACATAGATAAGATACAATGCATTGTTGAGAAAACCACCAACTCCCCTGATTATGATGTTGATGCTTCATCTCTTGATAATACTTGATTCACACTTTCTGCGCCTAGCTGAAAGGCGTTAAAGAAAAGCGCTTATGGGAGACAACCCATTATTTTACTACAACACTTTTGTTTTATATTTGAGTCTTGGAAGTTGTTACTACTGTAGAAACCTCTCCTTATCTTTATTTTATTGCATTGTTGTGCCAAGTAAAGTCTTTGATAGTAAAGTCAATACTAGATTTGGATTACTGCGTGAGAAGCAGATTTCTTCTTGTCACGAAATTGAGCAGCCCTTTTGTAGGAAATTTAGAAAAATCTGCCAATTTACGTGCGTGATCCTCAGATATGTACGCAACTTTCATTCAATTTGAGCATTTTCATCTGAGCAAGTTAAGTGCCCCAGAAAAATTCGTCTTTACGGATCGTTACGTTTTGACAGATCCTCGCCTTTTATTTCACCTTGCTTGTTTTGCTATGTTTGATGGATTTCTTTGTTCCATTAACTTTCGGTAGCTTTGTGCAATGTCCAGAAGTGTTAAGAATGATTATGTCACCTCTGAATATGTGAATTTTCAATTATGCACTAACCCTCTAATGAGTTTGTTTTGAGTTTGGTGTGGAGGAAGTTTTCAAGGGTCAAGAGAGGAGGATGATACAATATGATCAAGAAGAGTGAAAAGTCTAAGCTTGGGGATGCCCCCGTGGTTCATCCCTGCATATTTTAAGAAGACTCAAGCATCTAAGCTTGGGGATGCCCAAGGTATCCCTTCTTCATCGACAACTTATCGAGTCACCTCTAGTGAAACTATATTTTTATTCATTCACATCTTATGTGCTTTACTTGGAGCGTCTGTTTGCTTTTGTTTTTGTTTTTGTTTGAATAAAATCGGATCCTAGCATTCCTTGTTTGGGAGAGAGACACACTCCGCTGTTTCATATGAACACTGGTGTTCTTAGTTCTATCTTTAATGTTTATGGCGAAGGTTGAAACTGCTTCGTTCATTCTTATATGGTTGGAAACAGAAAATGCTTCATGTGGTAATTGGTATAATGTCTTGAATAATTTGATACTTGGCAATTGTTGTGCTCATATAGATCATGTTTAAGCTCTTGCATCATGTACTTTGCACCTATTAATGAACAACTACATAGAGCTTGTTAAAATTTGGTTTGCATGATTGGTCTCTCTAGAGTCTAGATATTTTCTGGTTAAGGTGTTTGAACAACAAGGAAGACAGTGTAGAGTCTTATAATGTTTGCAATATGTTCATATGTAAGTTTTGTTGTACCGGTTTATACTTGAGTTTGCTTCAAACAACCTTGCTAGCCAAAGCCTTGTATTGAGAGGGAATTCTTCTCGTGCATCCAAATCCTTGAGCCAAAAACTATGCCATTTGTGTCCACCATACCTACCTACTACATGGTATTTCTCTTCCATTCCAAAGTAAATTACTTGAGTGCTACCTTTAAAATTCTATTCTTTGTCTTTGCAATATATAGCTCATGGGAAAATAGCCTTAAAAACTATTGTGGTAAAGAATATGTAGCTTATGTATCTTATTTCTTATAAGTTGCTTGTTGAGCGGTAACCATGTTTCTGGGGACGCCATCAAATTTTATACCTTTGTTGAATATCATGTGAGTTGCTATGCATGTTCGTCTTGTCTGAAGTAAGGGCGATTTTCATGATCAAATGGTTTGAGTATGCATATTGTTAGAGAAGAACATTGGGCCGCTAACTAAAACCATGAATCATGGTGGAAGTTTCAGTTTGGACATCAATCCTCAATCTCTTATGAGAATATTATCTGTTGTTGAATGCTTATGTATTAAAGAGGAGTCCATTATCTGTTGTCTATGTTGTCCCGGTATGGATGTCCTAAGTTGAGATTTATGAAAAACGAGAAATCAAATGCGATCTATCTCCTTGGACCTTTGTACAGGCGGCATAGAGGTACCCCTTTGTGACACTTGGTTGAAACATATGTTATGCAATGATAATCCGTGTTAATCCAAGCTAATTAGGACAAGGTGCGAGCACTATTGGTATTCTATGCATGAGGCTTGCAACTTATAGGATGTCTTATACATAACACATATGATTTATTACTACCGTTGACAAAATTGTTTCTATGTTTTAAAAATGAAAAGCTCTAGCACAAAAATAGTAATCTATGCTTCCCTCTACGAAGGGCCTATCTCTTACTTTATGTTGAGTCAGTTTACCTACTTCTTTCTATCTTAGAAGCAAACACTTGTGTCAACTGTGTGCATTGATTCCTACATACTTGCTTATTTGCATTCATCATATTACTTTATGTTGACAATTATCCATGAGATACATCCATGAGATAAACATGTTGAAGTTGAAAGCAACCGCTGAAACTTATATCTTCCTTTGTGTTGCTTCAAAGCTTTCTACTAAGAATCTATTGCTTTATGAGTTAACTCTTATGCAAGTCTTATTGATGCTTGTCTTGAAAGAACTATTCATGAAAAGTCTTTGCTATATGATTCAGTTGTTTACTCATTGTCTTTACCATTGCTTCGAATCACTGCATTCATCTCATATGCTTTACAATAGTATTGATCAAAATTATGATAGCATGTCACTTCAGAAATTATCATTGTTATCGTTTACCTACTCGAGGGCGAGTAGGAATTAAGCTTGGGGATGCTTGATACGTCTCAAACGCATCTATAATTTCTTATGTTCCATGCTACTTTTATGATGATACTCACATGTTTTATACACATTTTATGTCATTATTATGCATTTTCCGGCACTAACCTATTTACAAGATGCCAGTTGCTGTTTTCTGCTGTTTTTGGTTTCAGAAATCCTACAAAGGAAATATTCTTGGAATTGGACGAAATCAACGCCCAGGGTCTTATTTTTCCACGAAGCTTCCAGAAGACCGAAGGGGATATGAAGTGGGGCGACGAGGCGCCGACACCACAGGGCCGCGCGGCCTGGGTGGGGCCCACGCTGCCCTATGGTGTGGGCCCCTCGCGCTGCCTCCAACCCTACCCTTCCGCCTACTTAAAGCCTTCGTCGCGAAAACCCCAGTACCGAGAGCCACGATACGAGAAAACATACTGAGACGCCGCCGCCGCCAATCCCATCTCGGGGGATTCAGGAGATCGCCTCGGCACCCTGCCGGAGAGGGAATCATCTCCCGGAGGACTCTTCATCACCATGATCGCCTCCGGATTGATGTGTGAGTAGTTCACCCCTGGACTATGGGTCCATAGCAGTAGCTAGATGGTTGTCTTCTCCTCATTGTGCTATCATGTTAGATCTTGTGAGCTGCCTATCATAATCAAGATCATCTATTTGTAATGCTACATGTTGTGTTTGTTGGGATCCGATGAATATGGAATACTATGTCAAGTTGATTATCAATCTATCATATATGTTGTTTATGTTCTTGCATGCTCTCCGTTGCTAGTAGAGGCTCTGGCCAAGTTGATACTTGTGACTCCAATAGGGAGTATTTATGCTCGATAGTGGGTTCATGCCTCCATTGAATCTGGGACAGTGACAGAAAGTTCTAAGGTTGTGGATGTGCTGTTGCCACTAGGGATAAAACATCAATGCTTTGTCTAAGGATATTTGTGTTGATTACATTACACACCATACTTAATGCAATTGTCACGTTGTTTGCAACTTAATACTTGGAAGGGGTTCGGATGATAACCTGAAGGTGGACTTTTTAGGCATAGATGCATGCTTGGATAGCGGTCTATGTACTTTGTCGTAATGCCCTGATTAAATCTCATAGTAGTCATCGTGATATGTATGTGCATTGTTATGCCCTCTCTATTTGTCAATTGCCCAAGTGTAATTTGTTCACCCAACATGCTATTTATCTTATGGGAGAGACACCACTAGTGAACTGTGGACCCCGGTCCATTCTTTTACATCTGAAATACAATCTACTGCAAACTCCGTTTCTTTCTTGTTCTTCGCAAACAAACATCATTTTCCACACCATACGTTTAATCCTTTGTTTACAGCAAGCCGGTGAGATTGACAACCTCACTGTTAAGTTGGGGCAAAGTATTGTGATTGTGTTGTGCAGGTTCCACGTTGGCGCCGGAATCCCTGGTGTTGCGCCGCACTACACTCCATCACCAACAACCTTCATGTGTTCTTTGACTCCTACTGGTTCGATAACCTTGGTTTCATACTGAGGGAAAACTCGCTGCTGTACGCATCACACCTTCCTCTTGGGGTTCCCAACAAACGTGTGTCAACTACCACGCCAACAGCAGGGCGCTTCGGGGCGCACCCTAGAGAACGTCATCGACGACATCCACAATGGCGCTCCAAGGTTGGAGGCGCCGTCCTCACCGCCACCGTCTCTCGCAGCGCACTGGCAACCGAGGAGGACGTACTCGTCCTCCTCCAACTCTTCCTCCTCAGGACCGGCCCGATCGACGCCGTCCTCGTCGTACCGCTCCGCGCCGTACACCATCCCCAATCACGTGGTGAAGGAGGAGCTGGCGGCACCCGTCAATCCAAGGCGCGGCGGCAGCGGCAACCGGCATCAGCAAGAGAGGCGCGCCGGCGCCCTCCTCATCCCGAAGCCGGAGGTGAAGGAGGAGCAGGACGACGAGGAAGTGGCGAAGGCGGCGCGGCTGGCGGAGTACGAGCGGTAGCAACGGCTCATCGCCAGCAGCGACGACCCCGAGGACTGCCTAGGGCTGCGAGCGGCGTACTTGGCGTCGCTGAACGACAAGGACGCCTGGAGGGGCGACCTCGACACGGCGATCGCCATGTCCATCCGCGACACCGACAAGCCGCTCGTGGACCTCACCGACGACGGCGAGGCAGGACCAAGCGGCTTGGTGAAGGACGAGCCCGACGAGCGCGTCAAGCAGGAGATCGTCACCGACGACATGTACAACTTCCTCCAGTACTACGACACCTCCGGCCGCCGCAAGTTCTTCTAGATTAGGTTTAGTTTAAATATAGTCAAATCTCGTTCGAATCTATGTAATATATGCCAAGTTTGGATGAATTTAATCGAATCTCGCTCAAGTTTAAAATTTCCAAAATTTTGTTTGGGGGACGCGACCGGGGAGCGACGTCCCCCAAACGCGGGACGAACAAAACACGTCCCCCAAACACTCAATCTGGCGCCGTTTGGGGGATGGTTTGGGGGACACGACTGGAGATGCTCTTAAAATCTGAAATAAAAGCATAGAAATCGGAATAAAGATAAGAAACATTCTACAAACTAATATATAATTGGAAACATGGTTTACACGAAGACATAATTTGGAACATGGTTTCCACAAACTAATACATAATTTGGAACATGGTTTACATGAAGACATAATTTGGAACATGGTTTCCACAAACTAATACATAGTTTGAACCATGGTTGACACAAATATAAAACATTGCAAAATAACGAAACCTAACTAGTGTTGGCATCGCATGTTTCGTGTGTTTGCTGCTAAGAAATAACACTCTCAGGCACTTTGATGCGTGTAGTTGACACGTCCGTTGGGAACCCCAAGAGGAAGGTGTGATGCGCACAGCGGCAAGTTTCCCTCAGTAAGAAACCAAGGTTTAATCGAACCAGTAGGAGTCAAGAAGCACGTTGAAGGTTGATGGCGGCGGGATGTAGTGCGGCGCAACACCGGAGATTCCGGCGCCAACGTGGAACCTGCACAACACAACCAAAGTACTTTGCCCCAACGAAACGAGTGAGGTTGTCAATCTCACCGGCTTGCTGTAACAAAGGATTAACCGAATTGTGTGGAAGATGATTGTTTGCAGAGAAAACGAGTAAAACAAGTATTGCGAGCAGATTTGTATTTCAGTATTAAAAGAATGGACCGGGGTCCACAGTTCACTAGAGGTGTCTCTCCCATAAGATAAAAGCATGTTGGGTGAACAAATTACAGTCGGGCAATTGACAAATAGAGAGGGCATAACAATGCACATACATGTCATGATAAGTATAGTGAGATTTAATTGGGCATTACGACAAAGTACATAGACCGCCATCCAACTGCATCTATGCCTAAAAAGTCCACCTTCAGGTTATCGTCCGAACCCCTTCCGAGTATTAAGTTGCAAAGCAACGAGACAATTGCATTAAGTATGGTGCGTAATGTAATCAATAACTACATCCTCGAACATAGCATCAATGTTTTATCCCTAGTGGCAACAGACACAACACAACCTTAGGGGTTTCGTCACTCCCCCAGGTGTCAATGCAGGCATGAACCCACTATCGAGCATAAATACTCCCTCTTGGAGTTACTAGCATCAACTTGGCCAGAGCCTCTACTAATAACGGAGAGCATGCAAGATCATAAACAACACATATGAAATAACTTGATAATTAACATAACATGGTATTCTCTATCCATCGGATCCCGACAAACACAACATAGAGTATTACAGATAGATGATCTTGATCATGTTAGGCAGCTCACAAGATTCAACAATGAAGCACAATGAGGAGAAGACAACCATCTAGCTACTGCTATGGACCCATAGTCCAGGGGTGAACTACTCACTCATCACTCCGGAGGCGACCATGGCGGTGTAGAGTCCTCCGGGAGATGAATCCCCTCTCCGGCGAGGGTGCCGGAGGAGATCTCCAGAATCCCCGAGATGGGATCGGCGGCGGCGGCGTCTCAGTAAGGTTTTCCGTATCGTGGTTTTTCGCCTCAGGGGTTTCGCGAGTTATGTACATTATATCTTACAAGTTGCAAGCCTCATGCATAGTATACTAATAGTGCCCGCACCTTGTCCTAATTAGCTTGAACTACCGGATCTTTGCAATGCACATGTTTTAACCAAGTGTCACAATGGGGTACCTCCATGCCGCCTGTACAAAGGTCTAAGGAGAAAGCTCGCATTTTGGATTTCTCGCTTTTGATTATTCTCAACTTAGACATCCATACCGGGACAACATGGACAACAGATAATGGACTCCTCTTTAATGCATAAGCATGTGGCAACAATTATTATTCTCATATGAGATTGAGGATATATGTCCAAGACTGAAACTTCCACCATGAATCATGGCTTTAGTGAGCGGCCCAATGTTCTTCTATAACAATATGCATGCTCCAACCATAAAGGTGGTAGATCTCTCTTACTTCAGACAAGACGGACATGCATAGCAACTCACATGATATTCAACAAAGAATAGTTGATGGCGTCCCCGAAGCATGGTTATCGCACAACAAGCAACTTAATAAGAGATAAAGTGCATAAGTACATATTCAATACCACAATAGTTTTTAAGCTATTTGTCCCATGAGCTATATATTGCAAAGGTGAATGATGGAATTTTAAAGGTAGCACTCAAGCAATTTACTTTGGAATGGCGGATAAATACCATGTAGTAGGTAGGTATGGTGGACACAAATGGCATAGTGGTTGGCTCAAGGATTTTGGATGCATGAGAAGTATTCCCTCTCGATACAAGGTTTAGGCTAGCAAGGTTATTTGAAACAAACACAAGGATGATCGGTACAGCAAAACTCACATAAAAGACATATTGTAAACATTGTAAGACTCCATACCGTCTTCCTTGTTGTTCAAAACTCAATACTAGATGTTATCTAGACTCTAGAGAAACCAAATATGCAAACCAAATTAGCAAGCTCTAAGTATTTCTTCATTAATGGGTGCAAGGTATATGATGCAAGAGCTTAAACATGAGCACAACAATTGCCAAGTATCAAATTATCCAAGACATTTTAGAGTTACTACATGTAGCATTTTCCAATTCCAACCATATAACAATTTAACGAAGAAGAAACTTCGCCATGAATACTATGAGTAGAGCCTAAGGACTTATTTGTCCATATGCTACAGCGGAGCGTGTCTCTCCCCCACAAAGTGAATGCTAGGATCCATTTTATTCAAACAAAACAAAAAACAAAAACAAACCGACGCTCCAAGCAAAGTACATAAGATGTGACGGAATAAAAATATAGTTTCGGGGAGGAACCTGATAATGTTGTCGATGAAGAAGGGGATGCCTTGGGCATCCCCAAGCTTAGACGCTTGAGTCTTCTTAGAATATGCAGGGGTGAACCACCGGGGCATCCCCAAGCTTAGAGCTTCCACTCTCCTTGATCATATTGCATCATACTCCTCTCTTGATCCTTGAAAACTTCCTCCACACCAAACTCGAAACAACTCATTAGAGGGTTAGTGCATAATAAAAATTCACATGTTCAGAGGTGACACAATCATTCTTAACACTTCTGGACATTGCATAAAGCTACTGGACATTAATGCATCAAAGAAATTCATCCAACATAGCAAAAGAGGCAATGCGAAATAAAAAGACAGAATCTGTCAAAACAGAACAGTCCGTAAAGATGGATTTTATTAGGCCACCAGACTTGCTCAAATGAAAATGCTCAAATTGAATGAAAGTTGCGTACATATCTGAGGATCATGCACGTAAATTGGCTTAATTTTCTGAGCTACCTACGAGGAGGTAGACCCAGATTCGTGACAGCAAAGAAATCTGGAACTGCACGAGTAATCCAAATCTAGTACTTACTTTACTATCAAAGACTTTACTTGGCACAACAAAACTCAAAACTAAGATAAGGTGAGGTTGCTACAGTAGTAAAAAACTTCCAAGACACAAAATAAAAACCAAGTACTGTAGCAAAATAACACATGGGTTATCTCCCAAGAAGTTCTTTCTTTATAGCCATTAAGATGGGCTCAGCAGTTTTAATGATGCACTCGCAAGAAATAGTATTTGAAGCAAAAGAGAGCATCAAGGGGCAAATTCAAAACACATTTAAGTCTAAAATGCTTCCTATGCATAGGAATCTTGTAAATAAACAAGTTCATGAAGAGCAAAGTAACAAGCATAGGAAGATAAAACAAGTGTAGCTTCAAAAAATTTCAGCACATAGAGAGGTGTTTTAGTAACATGAAAATTTCTACAACCATATTTTCCTCTCTCATAATAATTTTCAGTAGCATCATGAGCAAACTCAACAATGTAACTATCACATAAAGCATTCTTATCATGCATAAAATTATTACTCTCCACGTAAGCATAATCAATTTTATTAGTTGTAGTGGGAGCAAATTCAACAAAGTGACTATCATCATATATAGGAGGCATATTGTAATCATAAAAGAAAATTTTCTCCTCAATGCTTGGGGGACTGAAAAGATCATGCTCATCAGAGCCAGCTTCCCCAAGCTTAGAATTTTCCATAGCATTAGCAACAATGGTGTTCAAAGCATCCATAATAATAACATTCCCGTTAGCATGCATATAAAGTTCCATGGGTTTTGTAATTCTCTCTTCAAACACATCATGTCCTAATTCAAGATAAAGTTCATAAAGATCGCTCATATTTTTGTTGTTTTCCATTATGCTTAACTAGTGAAATAAAAACATGCATGATATTAAGTAAAGTAAAACAAGTAACTAATTTTTTTGTGTTTTTGATATAGCAAACAAGATAGCAAATAAAGTAAAACTAGCAACTAATTTTTTTGTATTTTGATTTAGTGCAGCAAACAAAGTAGTAAATAAAATAAAGCAAGACAAAAACAAAGTAAAGAGATTGGGAAGTGGAGACTCCCCTTGCGGCGTGTCTTGATCTCCCCGACAACGGCGCCAGAAATTTGCTTGATGCGTGTAGTTGACACGTCCGTTGGGAACCCCAAGAGGAAGGTGTGATGCGCACAGCGGAAAGTTTCCCTCGGTAAGAAACCAAGGTTTAATCGAACCGGTAGGAGTCAAGAAGCACGTTGAAAGTTGATGGCGGCGGGATGTAGTGCGGCGCAACACCGGAGATTCGGCGCCAACGTGGAACCTGCACAACACAACCAAAGTACTTTGCCCCAACGAAATGAGTGAGGTTGTCAATCTCACTGGCTTGCTGTAACAAAGGATTAACCGAATTGTGTGGAAGATGATTGTTTGCAGAGAAAACGATAAAACAAGTATTGCGGCAGATTTGTATTTCAGTATTAAAAGAATGGACCGGGGTCCACAGTTCACTAGAGGTGTCTCTCCCATAAGATAAAAGCATGTTGGGTGAACAAATTACGATCGGGCAATTGACAAATAGAGAGGGCATAACAATGCACATACATGTCATGATAAGTATAGTGAGATTTAATTGGGCATTACGACAAAGTACATAGACCGCCATCCAAGCTGCATCTATGCCTAAAAGTCCACCTTCGAGGTTATCGTCCGAACCCCTTCCGGTATTAAGTTGCAAAGCAACGGACAATTGCATTAAGTATGGTGCGTAATGTAATCAATAACTACATCCTCGAACATAGCATCAATGTTTTATCCCTAGTGGCAACGAGCACAACACAACCTTAGGGGTTTCGTCACTCCCCAGGTGTCAATGCGGGCATGAACCCACTATCGAGCATAAATACTCCCTCTTGGAGTTACTAGCATCAACTTGGCCAGAGCCTCTACTAATAACGGAGAGCATGCAAGATCATAAACAACACATATGAAATAACTTGATAATTAACATAACATGGTATTCTCTATCCATCGGATCCCGACAAACACAACATAGAGTATTACAGATAGATGATCTTGATCATGTTAGGCAGCTCACAAGATTCAACAATGAAGCACAATGAGGAGAAGACAACCATCTAGCTACTGCTATGGACCCATAGTCCAGGGGTGAACTACTCACTCATCACTCCGGAGGCGACCATGGCGGTGTAGAGTCCTCCGGGAGATGAATCCCCTCTCCGGCAGGGTGCCGGAGGAGATCTCCAGAATCCCCCGAGATGGGATCGGCGGCGGCGGCGTCTCAGTAAGGTTTTCCGTATCGTGGTTTTTCGCCTCAGGGGTTTCGCGAGTTATGTACATTATATCTTACAAGTTGCAAGCCTCATGCATAGTATACTAATAGTGCCCGCACCTTGTCCTAATTAGCTTGAACTACCGGATCTTTGCAATGCACATGTTTTAACCAAGTGTCACAATGGGGTACCTCCATGCCGCTTTGTACAAAGGTCTAAGGAGAAAGCTCGCATTTTGGATTTCTCGCTTTTGATTATTCTCAACTTAGACATCCATACCGGGACAACATGGACAACGAGATAATGGACTCCTCTTTAATGCATAAGCATGTGGCAACAATTATTATTCTCATATGAGATTGAGGATATATGTCCAAGACTGAAACTTCCACCATGAATCATGGCTTTAGTGAGCGGCCCAATGTTCTTCTCTAACAATATGCATGCTCCAACCATAAAGGTGGTAGATCTCTCTTACTTCGGACAAGACGGACATGCATAGCAACTCACATGATATTCAACAAAGAATAGTTGATGGCGTCCCCAGAAGCATGGTTATCGCACAACAAGCAACTTAATAAGAGATAAAGTGCATAAGTACATATTCAATACCACAATAGTTTTTAAGCTATTTGTCCCATGAGCTATATATTGCAAAGGTGAATGATGGAATTTTAAAGGTAGCACTCAAGCAATTTACTTTGGAATGGCGGATAAATACCATGTAGTAGGTAGGTATGGTGGACACAAATGGCATAGTGGTTGGCTCAAGGATTTTGGATGCATGAGAAGTATTCCCTCTCGATACAAGGTTTAGGCTAGCAAGGTTATTTGAAACAAACACAAGGATGATCGGTACAGCAAAACTCACATAAAAGACATATTGTAAACATTGTAAGACTCCATACCGTCTTCCTTGTTGTTCAAAACTCAATACTAGATGTTATCTAGACTCTAGAGAAACCAAATATGCAAACCAAATTAGCAAGCTCTAAGTATTTCTTCATTAATGGGTGCAAGGTATATGATGCAAGAGCTTAAACATGAGCACAACAATTGCCAAGTATCAAATTATCCAAGACATTTTAGAGTTACTACATGTAGCATTTTCCAATTCCAACCATATAACAATTTAACGAAGAAGAAACTTCGCCATGAATACTATGAGTAGAGCCTAAGGACTTATTTGTCCATATGCTACAGCGGAGCGTGTCTCTCCCCACAAAGTGAATGCTAGGATCCATTTTATTCAAACAAAACAAAAAACAAAAACAAACCGACGCTCCAAGCAAAGTACATAAGATGTGACGGAATAAAAATATAGTTTCAGGGGAGGAACCTGATAATGTTGTCGATGAAGAAGGGGATGCCTTGGGCATCCCCAAGCTTAGACAGCTTGAGTCTTCTTAGAATATGCAGGGGTGAACCACCGGGGCATCCCCAAGCTTAGAGCTTCCACTCTCCTTGATCATATTGCATCATACTCCTCTCTTGATCCTTGAAAACTTCCTCCACACCAAACTCGAAACAACTCATTAGAGGGTTAGTGCATAATAAAAATTCACATGTTCAGAGGTGACACAATCATTCTTAACACTTCTGGACATTGCATAAAGCTACTGGACATTAATGGATCAAAGAAATTCATCCAACATAGCAAAAGAGGCAATGCGAAATAAAAAGACAGAATCTGTCAAAACAGAACAGTCCGTAAAGATGGATTTTATTAGGCCACCAGACTTGCTCAAATGAAAATGCTCAAATTGAATGAAAGTTGCGTACATATCTGAGGATCATGCACGTAAATTGGCTTAATTTTCTGAGCTACCTACAGGGAGGTATACCCAGATTCGTGACAGCAAAGAAATCTGGAACTGCACAGTAATCCAAATCTAGTACTTACTTTACTATCAAAGACTTTACTTGGCACAACAAAACTCAAAACTAAGATAAGGTGAGGTTGCTACAGTAGTAAACAACTTCCAAGACACAAAATAAAAACCAAGTACTGTAGCAAAATAACACATGGGTTATCTCCCAAGAAGTTCTTTCTTTATAGCCATTAAGATGGGCTCAGCGAGTTTTAATGATGCACTCGCAAGAAATAGTATTTGAAGCAAAAGAGAGCATCAAGGGGCAAATTCAAAACACATTTAAGTCTAAAATGCTTCCTATGCATAGGAATCTTGTAAATAAACAAGTTCATGAAGAGCAAAGTAACAAGCATAGGAAGATAAAACAAGTGTAGCTTCAAAAATTTCAGCACATAGAGAGGTGTTTTAGTAACATGAAAATTTCTACAACCATATTTTCCTCTCTCATAATAATTTTCAGTAGCATCATGAGCAAACTCAACAATGTAACTATCACATAAAGCATTCTTATCATGCATAAAATTATTACTCTCCACGTAAGCATAATCAATTTTATTAGTTGTAGTGGGAGCAAATTCAACAAAGTGACTATCATCATATATAGGAGGCATATTGTAATCATAAAAGAAAATTTTCTCCTCAATGCTTGGGGGACTGAAAAGATCATGCTCATCAGAGCCAGCTTCCCCAAGCTTAGAATTTTCCATAGCATTAGCAACAATGGTGTTCAAAGCATCCATAATAATAACATTCCCGTTAGCATGCATATAAAGTTCCATGGGTTTTGTAATTCTCTCTTCAAACACATCATGTCCTAATTCAAGATAAAGTTCATAAAGATCGCTCATATTTTTGTTGTTTTCCATTATGCTTAACTAGTGAAATAAAAACATGCATGATATTAAGTAAAATAAAACAAGTAACTAATTTTTGTGTGTTTTTGATATAGCAAACAAGATAGCAAATAAAGTAAAACTAGCAACTAATTTTTTTGTATTTTGATTTAGTGCAGCAAACAAAGTAGTAAATAAAATAAAGCAAGACAAAAACAAAGTAAAGAGATTGGGAAGTGGAGACTCCCCTTGCAGCGTGTCTTGATCTCCCCGGCAACGGCGCCGAGAAATTTGCTTGATGCGTGTAGTTGACACGTCCGTTGGGAACCCCAAGAGGAAGGTGTGATGCGCACATCGGCAAGTTTCCCTCGATGAAAACCAAGGTTTAATCGAACCAGTAGGAGTCAAGAAGCACGTTGAAAGTTGATGGCGGCGGGATGTAGTGCGGCGCAACACCGGAGATTCCGGCGCCAACGTGGAACCTGCACAACACAACCAAAGTACTTTGCCCCAACGAAACAGTGAGGTTGTCAATCTCACCGGCTTGCTGTAACAAAGGATTAACCGAATTGTGTGGAAGATGATTGTTTGCGGAGAAAACGAGTAAAACAAGTATTGCGGCAGATTTATATTTCAGTATTAAAAGAATGGACCGGGGTCCACGAGTTCACTAGAGGTGTCTCTCCCATAAGATAAAAGCATGTTGGGTGAACAAATTACGGTCGGGCAATTGACAAATAGAGAGGGCATAACAATGCACATACATGTCATGATAAGTATAGTGAGATTTAATTGGGCATTACGACAAAGTACATAGACCGCCATCCAGCTGCATCTATGCCTAAAAAGTCCACCTTCGAGGTTATCGTCCGAACCCCTTCCGGTATTAAGTTGCAAAGCAACGAGACAATTGCATTAAGTATGGTGCGTAATGTAATCAATAACTACATCCTCGAACATAGCATCAATGTTTTATCCCTAGTGGCAACGGCACAACACAACCTTAGGGGTTTCTGTCACTCCCCAGGTGTCAATGCGAGGCATGAACCCACTATCGAGCATAAATACTCCCTCTTGGAGTTACTAGCATCAACTTGGCCAGAGCCTCTACTAATAACGAAGAGCATGCAAGATCATAAACAACACATATGAAATAACTTGATAATTAACATAACATGGTATTCTCTATCCATCGGATCCCGACAAACACAACATAGAGTATTACAGATAGATGATCTTGATCATGTTAGGCAGCTCACAAGATCCAACAATGAAGCACAATGAGGAGAAGACAACCATCTAGCTACTGCTATGGACCCATAGTCCGGGGGTGAACTACTCACTCATCACTCCGGAGGCGACCATGGCGGTGTAGAGTCCTCCGGGAGATGAATCCCCTCTCCGGCGGGGTGCCGGAGGAGATCTCCGAGAATCCCCCGAGATGGGATCGGCGGCGGTGGCATCTCAGTAAGGTTTTCCGTATCGTGGTTTTTCGCCTCAGGGGTTTCGCGACGGAGGCTTTAAGTAGGCGGAAGGGCAGAGTCGGGGGGCTGACGAGGGGCCCACACCACAGGGCGGCGCGCCCCCCCCTTGGCCGCGCCGCCATGTGGTCTGGCCACCTCGTGGCCCCACTTCGTATGCTCTTCGGTCTTCTGAAAGGTTCGTGGCAAAATAGGCCCCTGGGTCTTCGTTTCGTCCAATTCAAAGAATATTTCGTTACTAGGATTTCTGAAACCAAAAACAGCAGAAAACGAGAGCGGCACTTCGGCATCTTGTTAATAGGTTAGTTCCAGAAAATGCACGAATATGACATAAAGTGTGCATAAAACATGTAGGTATCATCAATAATATGGCATAGAACATAAGAAATTATCGATACGTCGGAGACGTATCACACTTCCAGTCACCCAAACTGGAAAATCCAGCTGGTGACGGTACCCGTGTTGGTTCTTTCGAGGAAGAACATCCAAAAACATGCGTGCCTATTTTCACTGTGAAGAAAGAACACTCAGTCGTCGTCGTCCTCGGCGTTGTCGCCGTGTTAGTGCCGGCGGCAGCGTGTCTTGTCGAACACCTTGACGCTCATATCCCCCTCGCCAAGGTAGGAGAACATGAGCACGAAGCCGGCTTCGAGGTGGTGGTAGCGCGCGAACTTCTCCCAGCTGATGTGGAGGTACATCTTGCTGCGCGCGTCGCGGATCACGCCCACAATCCACCGGCAGCAGCCGCAGGTAGCCTCCCGCAGATGCAGAGAGGCCGGCTCGTTGCCGACGACGAAGTTGGCGAACTTGTCCGGCAGCCTCTGGATGCCGAGTGGGTTTCCCTTGAGGACGATGACGAACTCGAACAACACTTGCTGCTCCTCCTCCTGCAGGTCTGACGATGAAGAAGATGGTTTCGCAAGCGATGGTGAGCGTGCAGCTCTGGCGTGGCCACGACCACGGCCGCGACCTCGTGTGTCGATACAGATGTTGCATGGATAATGCGTGTTCCATTGGCTCGCTTGTGAGCGACCCGAAGGCAGAAAGCTGACCGGAGGCAGCGCTGGACGTGACCCGACGACAGAAGGCTGGCCGGCGGCTGCAGCAATGGCCATTACTGCCACCGTTGGCTGCGTTGTCTCCTCCATCAATGCCGATGGCTCGAGCTCCGCGCTGACATCCAATGCCCTCGTCATTTTTAAAGGTCGCGCTCATCACCACCAAACTCCTCAACCACGAAGAGTCGCCGCCGTGTAGCCAGCATGCCTCGCCGCAAGGCCAGGACCTACTCTATGTTGAGGCGCAACATGCGCACAACGCCTGTACTTCCGCCTCCGGAGCCGGAGAGCAGCAGGAGCCCGCCATACATCTTCAACACAAGCCTCAACGAGCACATCTGGCCTCCCGGAAGCGCAGTATGAGGTCGACGCGGAGCGCGAAGCTGCCGAGGAGGAGCAGGAGCTCATGGCCGATCCGCAATGGGCGGCGATACTCGAGTCTTGCGGGCTGACGCACAACCAAAGGAACGCCGCCAGCATCCTAGAGCAGGTTGACCAGCAACCCCTCCAATGCGTCATGGCGGTCTCCCTTGAGCGGTTGCCTACCGAGGAGGCTGGACGGCTCCTCATGGAGACCGAGCGACATAGGATGCTTGAGCTAAACTCTCGGACCCTCGCCGAGAAAACCCACCGCGAAGAGGAGCGAATCGCCATGAACACGGAGTTCACGATGAGGCGGCGATTCGCGATGATCCAGCGTTCCGTCTCTGCTCAAGCCTCACCGTCGACTGCCCGGTACCGACCCGGGTGCGAGAGTATGCCTCGCGCGAAGAACGATGGCGAAGCTAGGCCGTTGCGGTCACCTACCGATGGCAATTAGGAGGGCTATTTGTATTTTAAATTTATTTGTTTTTCATTCAAACTGTAACATATAATGAAATTTGAATGAAAATCTCAATTTATGAGGTATTTTCATTTTCTTTTCAGGGATTTGTTTGCCACACACAACGAGCCAAAATGGAAGTGTGAACACAATGGGTCGCTTCGCTGGGCGCACTGGCCTGGCCAGCCGGACCGTCTCCCAAATTCTGTCTCCAGATAGAAACGAACCATTTAAGTCGTTGTATTGTGTCGACTCTGGTGGAGATGCCCTAAGCATCCGCAAAGTTACCGAGAGCTTGATAGAGTAGGGTTATGGTAACACCGCAATTTTTCTTTGTAAAGATAATGGCATCTCCAGCGGCTCGACGCAAAACGGACGCCAACATTGACCGTGTACATCCGTTTGCGTCGAGCCGTAGACGCGATAATGGCTGGAAAGGCCGGAGTGACCTTTGCACCGGGGGTATCACCGCGACCCGACACATTTGGTTCGCCGCATGGAAAATTTGTTTTTTTTGCCATTTTTTCCATATAGCAAACAAATAAGGGTTCATTACAAACACAAAAAAACAGGTTCCAAGTACTTATTTATTACATCCAAATATTTCAAATTATGCATGCATTGTCATGCATGAAAATACAAATATCATAGTTCAATTAAAAAAGGAAACAAGATGATATTGATGACTACTCCATGTCTTAATGGGCAGCCAATGTCCATTGGTGCTCAATCAAATTCTTATGTAGGTGTTTGGACATGTTGTCTTCGGTGACTTCAACATTCATATGCAGATACAGCTGCCAGCTTTATGCCCCAGGTGACAAGGGTTAACCTCAGCAATGCCCTGGACTTGGGTTTCAGGGAAAAGAGAACGATGTTGGTTTTGTCGACTTGTCATACAAATGAGGTATTCGACGTATATTGACATGAGGCTAAAGTCATCGAGATTATATTAAATCTAGGGTTTACAATGGCGTGCCGCAAGACAAAGGTCCTAAATCACCTCCTAGCCCTTATATAGTGGGCTAGGCCTCAGAGTCCAAACACGGCTCAATTACTCATAACATGTCGGTATACCTGATATGGACCAATAATTGCCTATTCTATATAGCTCATCGGATGGGAGAGGAGGTGGGTCCACCAAGCTGCCGCCTCCCTCCATGGGCAGCCGCCCCCTCCATGCGTAGCCTCCCCCTAGGGTTAGGGTTTTGGGCGGTCGACCCACCTTGGGCCACCGACCCCTCCTTTCCCCTAGGGTTCGACCGACTCCCTTTCATGGGCTACCCAGTGGCGGCCCATTTAGGGGGTTTCCCTATTTTTTTTATATTTTTAATGTTTCATTCATTAAATAATAAACATATAATTGAGTCTCCGAACAATTCATAGACCTTGGAACTTATTTCATACCTCTTCGGAACGATTCCGGTGTTCTCTCCCTTTTCTCCAACGATCCCAAATCTATCCCAAAGCGTCAAATACCCTTAAGTGTGCCACCCTACGGGTGCAGGAATGCGCAGACATGATGGAGACGACTCTCCTATCAATGACCACCAGGGGGTTCCGGAAGCCATTGTCACACGATACCTAGTATGTCCAAGACATGATCTTCCGTATGTTGTATACCTAGTTCGATCTTGTTATCGACAAACATATTCAACTCATTCTCGTGATATCATATCCTCGTGACCTAGTCACGTGCTTGCAAGTTTTGTTGATATAATATCACCGAGTGGGCCCATAATATGTATCCATCACCCGGATGTAAAAATCCCACTATTGATACATACGCCGCAACCCATCCCATTGGAATACCCGAGCAACACTTTTATGACCACCCTGTTACGTTGTGGCGGTTGATGATGTTTAAGCATCCGCCGGTGACAGTGATTAGATATGCCCTCACGGTCTAAGGATTATGTTACAATATTTCTTCTTAGTATCGCAATGCTGAACTCTGTCATGGATCCCAAGTGTAGGAGATCAATTGTATTACTTTTCCGAAGAAAGGTTGTCGAACCCACAAGGAGCTGAAGGTATTGGTTAGCGGCGTTGACAAGCAAACAATAATAAAAATGCAGTAGTTTTTGGTATTTTGGTTGTATAGTTTGCAATAAAGTAAAATACATAAAGTACATTGCAATATGTAAATGCTCTCAATGAGAGAAAGCCCAATCCTCTATGCAGCAAGAGGACAAGGTCAAGTGTGTGTGTGCTTATATGAGACAAGTGTTCCTGAATAGGCAATTATCGAAAGAGGTACCATACACAAAGAAATCATCCATAAATACTTTCATAATCTTTTCAATATAATCAGAAAATATAGAATTTATGCATCTTTGAAAAGTAGCAGGAGCATTGCATAAACCAAATGGCATTCTTCTATAATAAAACATACCAAAGGGACAAGTAAAAGTAGTCTTTTCTTGATCATCTTTGTGCACAAGAATTTGAGAGAAACCAAAATAACCATCAAGATAGTAAAAATGTGAATGCTTAGGTAATATTTCTAGCATTTGATCAATAAATGACAAAGGATAATGATCTTTATGAGTAGCTTTATTTAACTTTGTAAAATCAATGCACATTCTATAACCAGTAACAATACGTTCAGCTAAAAGTTCATTATCCTTATTTGGAACCACAATGATTTCACCTTTATTAGGTACACAATGAACAAGACTTACCCACTTACAATCAGCTATAAAGGATAAATAATACCAGCTTCAATAAATTTAATTACCTCTTTTCTTACCACTTATTTCATTTTTGGATGAAGGCGGCGTTGGTAAACAACAACAAGCTTTGCATCTTCTTCCAAATTAATCTTATGCATGCATAAAGCGGGACTTATACCTTTAAGATCATCAAGAAAATAGCCAATGACTGGCTGATGTTGTGCAGTTGGGAAACCCCGAGAGGAAGGTATGATGATCACAGTAGCAAGTTTTCCCCCAGTAAGAAACCAAGGTTTAATCGACCAGTAGGAGAAAGAAATCACTTCTGAAGGTGTTGCCAGCTGACTTTTGGCAGGGCACACTACAGTTGTCAGCAACAACGTGGAACCTGCACACAACACAACCAAAATATTTTGCGCCAACTTACAGTGAGGTTGTCAATCTCACCGGTTTTGTTGAAAACAAAGGATTAACCGTATAATGTGGAAAGAGGTGTTTGTTTGCAGTGGAATTAAAGAGAACAATGCTTGCAGTAAGTAAACATAACATATGTTTGCAGTAGATGATTTTATCAGTGTAAAAGAAAGGACCGGGGTCCACAGTTCACTGGAGGTGTCTCTCCATAAAGATAAATAACATGCTGGGTGAACAAATTACAGCTGGGCAATTGACAGAATAAAGACCATACATGACAAGATGATTACTATGAGATTCATTTGGGCATTACAACATGATACATAGACCGTAATCCAACTGCATCTATGACTAATAATCCACCTTCCGGTTAGCGTCCGCACCCCTTTCAGTATTAAGTTGCAAGCAACAGATTATCACATTAGAAAAGTGTGTAAAGTAAACAATAGAATTGTCCTTAGACAAAGCATTGTTGTTTTCTCCCTAGTAGCAACAACATATCTACAATCTTAGAAGTTATTGTCACTCCCCCAAATTACTAGAGGCATGAACCCACTATCGAGCATAAACACTCCCTCTTGAAGTCACAAGCACATACTTGGCCAGAGCATCTACTAGCAACAGAGAGCATGCAAGACACAAATAACATATGACAAGTATATAATCAATCTCAACCATATTATTCAATATTCATCGGATCCCCGAAAACACAACATGTAACATTACATAATGATGATCTTGATCATGATAGGCAGCTCACAAGATCTAAACATGAAGCATAAATTGGAGAAGACAACCATCTAGCTACTGCTATGGACCCGTAGTCCAGAGATGAACTACTCACGCAACACTTCGGAGGCGGGCATGGCGATGTAGAGGCCTCCAGTGATGATCTGCCTCTCCGGCAGGGTGCCGGGAAGAGCTTCAGAACCCTCCCGAGTTAGGGTCGGCGATGGCGGCCGCGATAGAAATTTTTGTGGATGGAGGCTCGGGTATTTAGTTTTTCCCGAACATGTGAATGAATAGGCGGAAGGGCGAGGTCGGTGGGTGCCCGAGGGTCCCATACCACCCCTAGGCGCGGCCAGGGGGTGGCCCGTGCCTAGGGCAGGTGTGGCCGCCTCCTGGAACATCTTCGTCTCTCCTCTGGACTCCATCTTTGTTACAGTAAAATATGAACTTCGGCTTTTGTTTCGTCCAATTCCGAGAATATTTACTGTACAACTTTTCTGAAATACAAAACATCAAAAAACATGGAACTGACACTGTGGCATCTTGTCAATAGGTTAGTTCCGGAAAATGCATAAAATTTCAACGAAGTGTAAACAAAACATATTGAAATTGGTGTAAAACAAGCATGAAGCATAAAAAATTATAGATACGTTTGCAACGTATTAGCATCCTCAAGCTTAACTCATGCTTGTCCTCGAGTAGGTAAGTGATAACAAAAATATTTTTTGAGGTGACATGAATCCAACACAATCTTGATCAAGTTATTGTAAAAGCATTGTGAGCTAGGATCAAAGTACTCTAAACATAGGCATGATAGATATAATTCTAAAAATAGAACTTAGCAACTATGTTACAACATGAGAATTAACTCAAACAAATGATCATGAATAATTGTGCACTGAAAGAAACTGTTTGTTTCTGAGCATAGAGAAAACATAGCAAAGTGGTACTCAGCTTGTCCTTTATGGAATAGCAAAACATAAATGCTAGGACACCTTTAAAGTTCAAAGGGTGACTAGATACAAGTAATGTGAGAACAAGCAATAGCATAATCATGAATCAATCAATAATAAATTTTGGGACTATGCACATTATACTCAGAATGACAACTATGCTCTCTTAATTTGTGCATAAAGTAAGAAGATGAAGACTCAACATAAAAGTAAAAAAAGGCCCTACACAGAGGGAAGCAAGATTACTCATGTGCTAGAGCTTTTTATTTTGAATAGAATAGAGGTGTTGAAAATATAGATCGATTTTGAGAGGTATGTATGTCTTTGTCAACGAATGGCATCAAATGGTATGTCATCCTTTCATGTTTAATGGCTTCAAGAGCGGATCCCATAGATGGAACAATAAAGTTCCTCTTCTCCTTTGTTTAAACACGCTAGTTCATGATTCTCAAGGTGTTAGGAGATTTAGATTATTGGTTCAATTTATGTTTAGTGGGTGGGCACCCGCACCTGCTCTTTTGCAAAATTAAGGACTAACACATTGTGCATGCTAGTCAAGGTGTGAAGCCATAAAAAACATGAAAAGGATGATAAAGCATTCAACACTTCCTCATGAGCTAAAACAAAACACAAAACATGTAATAATTTTTGAAGGTTTAAAGGTAGCACAGAAGCAATTCACTTTGGAGTGGCGGTGAAATACCAAATATAGGTAGGTATGGTGGACACAATTGGCAAACTTTGGTTTTTGGGAGTTGGACGCACGAGTAGAGCTCATACTCAATACAGGCGAAGGCTAGCAAAAGACTGGGAGCGACCAACTAAGAGAGCAATAATGGTCATAATCATGCATAGCGACAAAACATTATTAATCAAAGCATAAAGTGATATTACAAGTCAAAAACTATATGATCATAGAGGCTTTAGGCGACTGGTTTATATTCATAATATGGTGTAAGCATGTGCCAAGTCAACCCAATAAAGCATCAAAGGAGAATACCACAATATTATGCTTTGTATGATGGAAATAACACATGATTCTTTCAATGGCACATTAGGCACTCTCAGCTGTTTGAGACAAGTTGAAAGGATGAGATGTCACCTAGAGGGGGGTGAATAGGTGTTTTTGAGCAAGATATATGTAGCACAAGTGATAGCAAGATATATGTACTTCAAGCACGATGGCTATCACAAGGAAAGTAAGCTCGGGTATAGATAACCGAGGCACGCGGAGACGAAGATGTATTCCCGTGTTCCCTTCCTTTGCAAGAAGGTACATCACGTTTGGAGATGTAGGGATCCCACGAAGGCTCACCTTCTTATCCGAGCCAAACCCATGAAGGATAATGACCCTTTCCTTACGGTTAGCTTTTCCTCCACTTCGGATATGGCAAGCTCCAAAACCACTTCACAAGCTCCACGAAGGAGAAACCCGTGCCTCTTCACAATCTTCCTTGAAGAGATCACTGGAGCACCAATCGCCAAGCCAACTAGGAGGTCTCCCTCCAAGAGTAACAAGCTCACGGTCTCTCACTCGAACTAATCGTGGTGGAGAGCTCAACACTATGCAATGATGCAAAGCAAGAACACTAGAGGTGTTCAAATCCTTCACACTCAAATCCCACCAAAGCAACAAACACTACAAGAAAACTGCCCAACTATGACGTTTTAATAGTTACGCTGTAGGAAAACATCATAATTTTATGACATTTTTGAGCCACACCGTCGTTAGTTGCTGGAGGGGGGCAAAACCCTAGAAAATAGTGATGTTCTGGGGCAAAAACGTCGTTAGCTGCTTAAACGAAAACGTCATAATCGAATCGGGATGGATTACGACGTTCTAGTGCAGCCTATTGCGACGAAACAAGATCGTCGTTAGGCTTTCCGCGTAATTGAAGCTGTGACTTGGCTGCTATGTCATCACGTTTCCTCAGACATGTGGGACCTATGCATCTCGCTAATTTTTTCCCTGTGCTGCCCACCTTTTGTTGGGCTGCTGGTGATATCCTCCTCTGTTGGGCTGTCCTCTATTGGGCTCTTTATGATATATCTCTATTTTAATGGGTCAGCCCTACTGTTATCAGGATGGCCCAAGCGGTGAATGAATAGCTAGTTCGACTGCCCATGCGGTGGATGCACTGCGCTCGCGCAAATTAATAGGCAAAAACTGCTCTTGTGAGGAGTCGAACCCTCGACCGAGCACGAACCCTCGACCGAACAGCTGCGCTACGCTTCAATTGATGACATAGTAGAGATAGGAAGTTACTTATATATCACAACAAATACCAGGTGCGGTCGAACCGGGTGCGCATCAGTTGCGGTCGAACAAAGTGTGCATCAGGTGCGGTCGAACCAGGTGCGCACCAGGTGCGGTCGTCCTCTTCCTCGCATCTAAGGTTCGACCTCCTTCTCGCATCGCATCGAACCAGCTTCTTGCATCACATCCAAAATCAAAATCCAGGCAAATCACATGGCGGCGTCAGGCAGTTCTTCGAGGTCGGGTGCGTCGTCGCGTCGCCGCCGGCACCCGGGCAAGCCAATCCCGTATCGGCAGCCGCTGTTCAGTTACGGGCCCGTCGTCCTCTTTGAGTGTGGCGAGATGATGCCCCAGTGGATTTCATGGAGTGATGCAAATCCTGGGCGAACATACAAAAATTGCAAAATTCGCTCAGTTAGTTATCCTCTTCTGAATTGCAGATTGCCCCTTCTGAATTTCATTTCTATTTTGGTTGATTTATCTTTCATATTGATGGTGTGTGGTGACCCTGCATACCACTGCATGTTGTAGTATGCCAGTCGTTGATATAACATTCGCGAAGTACCATTCCGCAAATATCACATCCCTCAGAGTAGTACAACAGAACATAGCAAGGTCCATAACTCATTCACATATTATTACAATACACATACACAAGTCGTCTCGGAGCTCCTCTTGGGTCCTGAGAGGATAACTCCTGGGTTCGAGGCGAACCCAACTTAACTTACAATACCATTGTCTCATTAAACAAACATTTATTTAATCGAGCAGCTACATGGTAAGAGTTTGTGCTGCTCGGCTACTACTACTCCTCAGATATCTCTAGGCTTGTTCTTCTCCGGAAGCCTCCCGGATCCGTAGACGATGATGTAGTCTACGCCTTCAACTCCTCACGAGAGGTCAGGTGCATCATAGCCGATAACCTCGGCTCCTTCATTGTTGTCGTAGTCCTCCTCCAGACGGTTCAGACAATCTAAGCATGGGATTTAAGAGTGGTATGAGTACGAGCGTACTCAACAAGTTCATTATAGATAAGAGGTGTTTAATGCACTAGCTATGATATTAGACCAGAAAGTCTAATACCAATGCAAGTTTTGGTAAACATTTCTTCAAGAGATTGCTTTTATTTCAAAGAGCTATGTCCGTCGGCCTTCACCGGTTTACTAGAACTTCATGGAGCTCCTTTCCGGCCGCGTTCGCGGTTCCTCAATCCGGAACAGGGAGTGACAAGTCACGATTCTTTACACTCTGCAGAGGTGTGTTGCTTTACCCATAAGAGATCTTAACCTTGGTGCCAACCGGACAGCTTTCCCGTCCACACTTCCTTCGGTGTGAGGCCCGGTATAAGGTCTAGCCATTCATGTTCCTCCGCTACCTCGAACACCCACCCTTTTGTAAGATTGTCCTCCCCTATATCCATGATGAGACCGTTCCGGGCATTCATATGCCTTCCCCTATCATCATGGATAGACCGGTTCCGGACACCTTACAGTCCCTCATAGACCGCAATACCGTGGGGACTTAGGACTCCCCGGCCTCACCATCTTGCTCCTTCGGGCGACAAGTGTACTACGGACTATGCCGTGGGGACTTAGGACTCCCCGGCCTCACCAGCTTGCCCCCTTGGATTACAAGTGTACTACGGTAAAGCGCATCCGTTGATGAACGAGAGGTGGAAACACTTTTGACTACTCCAGTCCCACTCCGGATCTTATGGTTAACACGGGTATTACGGCACAAGAATCATTGGCGACATTTGTTGTTTAATCCTAGATGGATATAAACCCGTGCAATGGAACCTCCACCATATCAACACAATCCATGGTTCCATTGCCCACCACATAGTCATATTCATAATTATGAAAGTAGTGGTTTTGATTTTTATGCGATAGTGATAACCATAATACTTTGCAAGTAATTTGATAGAAATACTCAAATGACATGAGCAAGTGATGAACTTGCCTGAACACTACAAAGTTCTGCAGTTGGAAGGTGTGGACTGACCCTTGTCCTCTTGTTCTGAAAAATAGCATCATTGTCCGATAAGGGCAATGGTTAAAGAAAGCAATAATGCATCATTCCGAGTTTTAGGGTTTGTTTCCCCCTTCAGATGTCGTTGTTATTTTATGAGAGGTTAGATACTAAGAACATCTTAGGGATACTTGATTTAGGGTAAATCCAACCTTGAAATGTTGTCAAGGTGTTTTGAAGTCCAAAGGCATTAATGGACTTATTTTTATTATTGAAAATTATATGTGTGATTTAAATCATTATTTAAATCATCAAATTAAGACTTATTCTTCTTTGTCTTTAAAAATTCTCTTTGATATTTTATTTAGGTAGAGAATTTTATGCTGATACATTTTCATATTTTTATTTATTTTTTTGGAGTTATATTTTATTTTATAAAATTCTTGGAAATTCTTGTTTAAATGGGTATTTTGGAAATGTCCAAAATACCCCTCGGCTCACTTGTCGGGCGGCCGAGCTGGTTAGGTTGGACCAGCCCGGTGGGCTCGGTCCAACCGACCCGATCGCTTCGTCGTCCTCTACCCCGTAACCCTAATTCCCCTTTCGGGCTCCCGCGACACCGAAATCGCCTCCGCCGTCGTCGCCCTGCTCCGGCCGCCTCCGGCCATCATCGGCGACGTTCGGATGTGGATGCTGGACCGCCTCTCGACGGCGGACCTGGTGGTCCGCGTCGATTTGACGCTCGCGTCCACCTCGACTCTTCCCCAACGCATCTGCGCCTCGGCCGCACGGATCCGCGAAGATACGCCGTTCGTCGGCGTCCCTGGCGCTGCGGTGCGGCCGTGTGCCACGCCGTGGTTGCTTCGGTAGGCTGCGGCGCTACGCGTGGCTTGGCTTGGCACCGGCGGCTGCCGTCCCCCGGCGTGTGCCGCCGTGGCCGCCATGGCCGCGCCCTTCATCACGCACCACCAGTGAGTACTCCTTCGCCTCCTTCTCTCCCTCTCTGCGCTACTCTCTTCTCTCCTACATCTGGCTCGGCCACTGGCCTCATCCTCCATGTGGAGATGCTTGCCGTGCCGATGCGTGCTGCTGCTGCGGCTTGCTAGCTTGTGCTCATGCTTGCTGTGTCTGTGTGGTCTGTGCTATTGCGTCTGCTATCGCTATGCATTTCTTACTTGAATCTCTCCACTGTGCTTCTGTTCTTATTACTTGCTCTTGTTAGGCTCTCAAGTGTATTCAATTATCTTGTCCAGGCTAGATGGCTATGTGTAAATTCTTGCAACTTTGCAAGAACCAGTGCCATCTGTGTGGTGCTCTCGGGCTTTGCTTTACTGTCACTAACGTATTTGCTTATCAGTGCTGCAATTGTTCATGATCTGTGGCTGTTCCATTTATATGATCGATGGTTAGTACTAGGCTTAGCTCTAGTATGTAATTTTCATGCTCTGTCAAACCCTGATGATCAACTGATCATCGGATGCTTGATCGTTGGACTCATTGTTTCAACCCCTCTAGGGCTTTTCCTAGTGGCTGTGTGACCCTACTTGGCTTGTGCTTTGGTGTATGGTGTTGCTTGCTCAAGCATAATCTGATGCTTGCAGTGATCCTCTGGATCATATGCAAAGCTCTGGTGTGTTGATTACTTGTATATTCATTTATCTGTGTTATTTGACTTAAATGAATAATTGTGGTGAACTGCTGAGCAGTAATGATCATATAGATTTAATTTGTTTGGGCTAGAGGGATGCCAACCTTTGTTGGGAACCCTAGTCCATTCTGAACCCTTCAGGTGATGATGTGTTGGCTGGAAGTGTTGGCTGTGGTTGAGGTGGCCTTGACAGCCACTTGGTCTTTGTCGGGGTAGCTCCCACTATCTCTGTGGCTAAGCTGTGGTGGATTATGGCTTACTTGACTCGACCATCTTTGGTTGCCAGCTGCTCTTGGTGTTGACAAATCTAGATAGACACATGATAGTCTATCATGTCCGATGGCTTAGCTAGCTATGGGTTGTCAAGTGAGCTTGGTAGCTAGCCGGGCTTTGAATCCATGTTGGATTTCTCTGGTTATGTCCAGTGTGGACATAACCAGGTGTTCCCTGGATGATTTCTACTTGGTTGTTTTCTCTGTTTGCTTCAACCAAATGACTGGATAGCCAAATGATGATACAATCTGGGTTTCCTACCCTTATGTGCTCCTGTGATGCATAGCATGCTTATATATGAGCAAAACTTGGTTTTGCTCAGGTTGATTTGGTTTATACCTCACTCCAGCTCCTAGAATGAGTTGTTGGTGTAGAGGATTGCTTCAGTGGTTTTGATTTGCCTGCCCTTCTCCTCCTTGCAAGCTTGTGAAGCTTGGTTTGGTTCGGTGGTGATTCGAGACGGGTTGAACAGCTCTGGTTGTTCTTCCTGTTCTTGGTGTTCTTACTCTTTGGAGATGCTTGCCGATGGAATGGCTAGGGTTCACTTGTTGAAGAGGTTTATATATGGCTGGCCTCTTCTCCCCCGGTCGACGGCTTGGTGCGGTTCGGCTTGTGACTCACTTGCTTGGTGTGTGTTTGTGCTTGTGATGCATGCACACCCCATGCCTTGGTGTTGAGCATGCACACATGTACTGTGAGCTGCCTGTGTGTGTGTGTAGCCTGGTGTGGTGTACCAGGACTTGGAGATGGATCAGCTCGGCAGATCCATGTGCATATCCTCTCCAATTCAATTTCTTTGCGAATTTGCCAAGTGGCTATGCCACTTGGCATAACACTTGATTTTCTTTCTTTGTGTTTGTGTGCAGGGATCATCAATTGAGCAAAATGGACATGGAATTCATCATATACAAGATCAAGTGAAGATGATCTTGTAGAATTTAGATTAGGATATTAACTTGTAATTTTTCTTTATTTTCCTTTCTTCTATTCTGCCCATTTATGTAATGTGTTGTATTATTCTTTTATTTCACTTATGAATATTGTAATGACATTGTAATGTGTGTGATTATCAATAAAGCTCAAAGTTTTCTCTAATGAGCTTTATATATTAATTGTTCTATTTATATCTTGATTATTAAAGATTGTTTATTAAATTATCTCAAGTTTGAATTATGAGATAATAACTTGATGTTTGAATTTGAAATTCAAATTCAAATTTGGTTTGAGCTTGATCAACCATCTTAACTTAGGATTCAATCATGCAACTTAAATTGGTGATTCAAACTCTCCCCTCTCAACTCAAAACCCTAATCTAGTTAAGTGAGATGCAAGTTTGTCGCACCCTCGAAACCCTAACCACTGTAAGGTGTCGAGAGAGAAACTTGTTCCCCTTCGATGCAGTTTTTGTTTAAAAGCGCGAAATTTCCCCAGAATTTGTTATGCAATGCACATCCCTTTCTAAAATCTACCCCTCGATCGTCTCTAAACCTGGGATATTACAGCCTTTCCCCCTTAAAGAAAACTTCGTCCCGAAGTTGTGGTTGTAATACTGAACGATCTCGGGGTATGTTTTCCTCGAGTCTTCCTCTTTTTCCCGGGTGGCTTCCCTCTCGGGATGATGCTTCCATTGTATCTTGCAATACTTGATCGCCTTATTTCTGAGTTGTTTCCAGCTCTCCTCAAGAATCTTGGCTGGCTTCTCGATATATGTTAAGTCTGGTTGTAATTCCAGCTCATCATGTGATATTGGTTCATCTGGGGCCTTCAAACACTTTCTGAGTTGTGACACATGGAATACATTGTGAACTTGTGCTAACCTTCCCGGTAGATCCAGTTCAAAGGCTAAACCTCGATTCTACTCGGTATCTTGAAGGGTCCTATGTATCTAGGGCTTAACTTTCCTTTTACTCCGAATCTATGAAGTCCTTTCATCGGGCTTACCTTAAGATATACCATGTCTCCAACTTGTGGCTCCCAAGTTCTCCTCTTCTGATCTGCGTAACTCTTTTGCCGGCTTTGGGCTATCTTAAGCCTGTCTCGATAATGTCAATGATTTGTTGTTTTTCCTTGACATAATCGGGGTTGAACTCTTTGCTTGCTCCGGCTTCATACCAACATATCGGTGATCTACACTTCCTTCCATAGAGAGCTTCAAATGGTGCCATCTTGATGCTGCTTTGATAGCTATTATTGTATGAAAACTCTGCTAGTGGCAAGTGTTCCTCCCATGATCCTCCGAAGTCTAGGGCACATGCCCTAAACATATCTTCTAAGATCTGATTGGTTCTCTTGGTTTGTCCACCGGTCTGTGGATGATAAGCGGTACTATAGTCCAACTTGGATCCCAAAGCTTCGTGGAGTTGATTCCAAAATGCTGATGTGAACACGGATCCTCGATCCGATACTATCTTCTTAGGTACTCCATGCTTACTCACGATCTCCTTGATGTAAAGATCAATGAGTTTCTCTCCTTTGTCCTGCTGATTTACCGCTAAGAAGTGGGCGCTCTTCGTCAACCGGTCCACGATTACCCATATCATGTCCTTCTTTTTATTAGTCATGGGTAGTCCGGTGATGAAATCCATCCCTATTTCCTCCCATTTCCACTCTGGAATAGGTAGAGGTTGTAGCTTCCCTGCCGGACTCTGGTGTTCCGCCTTCACTCTCTGGCAGGTATGGCATTCTGCCACATATTGTGCTATCTCCCTCTTCATGTTATTCCACCAGAATAGTTCCTTTAGATCCATATACATCTTTGTACTTCCCGGATGTATGGAATATGGTGTTTGATGAGCTTCCCGGAGTATTACTTCCTTGATTTCAGCAATATCCGGAACGCAAATCCTCTTCTGGAACCACAAAGATCCAGATTCTCCTCGGTGAAATTCTGATGGTCTTCCCTCATCTATTCTCCTCATCTCTTCTACAATGAATGGATCGTCCAGTTGACCCATCATTATCTCATTCTTCAAGTTAACATTCAGTTCATCGGCTATTTGCAACGCCGATAATCCTTCATGGGCTTCCTTCTCCCAAAGTTGTATTTGGGCTTGACTTATTTCCTTCCTCAACTCCGGTGATATTTCTTGTTCCACTCCTCCGGTACTCTTTCTACTCAGGGCGTCTGCTACAACATTAGCCTTCCCTGGTGTGTAATTGATTGTCAGATCATAATCCTTAATCAATTCTAGCCATCTTTTCTGCCTCATGTTGAGTTCTTTCTGAGTGAAGAAATATTTGAGGCTTTTATGATCTGTATAGAGCTCACACTTAGCTCCATAGAGAAAATGTCTCCAAGTTTTGAGTGCAAAAACGACAGCTGCTAATTCCAAGTCATGGGTTGGATAGTTCACTTCATGAGGTCTGAGTTGCCTCGATCCATAGGATATCACTTTCCGGTCTTGCATGAGTACACAACCCAATCCATGTTTGGATGCATCACAGTACACGGTGTAATCCTTGCCAACTTCCGGAACTGCTAACACCGGTGCTGTGGTGAGTTTCTCTTTCAGAGTTTGGAAACTCTTCTCACACTCCTCTGACCACACGAATGGTGTGTTCTTTCTTAACAGCTTTGTCATTGGTCCTGCTATCTTGGAGAATCCTTCAATGAATCTCCGATAATATCCTGCCATTCCTAGGAATCCTCGGATCTCCTTGACAGTCTTTGGTGCTTCCCATTCTAGAACTGCTGCTACCTTACTTGGGTTAACAGCTATTCCATCTTTACTAATGACGTGACCAAGAAATTCCACTTGGTCTAGCCAAAATTCACACTTACTAAGTTTGGCATAGAGTTGATGTTCCCTTAGTGTTTGCAACACTAACCTCAAATGTTCGGCATGTTCCGCCTTGTTCTTGGAATAAATCAAGATATCATCGATGAATACGATGACAAACTTGTCTAGATATGGCATGAAGATCTTATTCATGAGATTCATGAATATTCGTTGGGGCATTGGTTAATCCAAAAGGTACTACAAGGTATTCATGGTGTCCATACCTTGAGACAAAGGCGGTTTTCGGAACGTCCTCCTTCTTGATCTTTATCCGGTGATAACCCGACCTTAGATCAATCTTGGAAAAGACTCCCGCTCCTCTAACCTGATCAAATAGATCTTGTATCCTTGGAAGTGGATACTTGTTCTTGATTGTGACGTTGTTCGGATTTACGTAGTCTCCGCACATCCTTCTTCCTCCATCTCTTTTATCCACGAAGATCACAGGTGATCCCCATGGTGAAACACTTTCTTGAATGAATCCCTTTTGTTCCAAGTCATCCAATTGCTCCTTCAGTTCTTTCAATTCCTTAGGCCCCATTTTATATGGTGCTTTAGCAATCGGAGCTGTTCCTGGAATTAGGTCGATAGTGAATTCTATCTCCCTATCTGGTGGCATACCGGGTAATTCCGCAGGAAACACATCCTGGAATTCATTCACTACAGGTATATCCTCTAACTTCACCTCCTTCATGCTATTCAGTTGTAGCTCAACTTCAATCTGTGTATGTTTGTCGCCTTGGTAGATCATTCTACTTCCATCGGGGCTTTTCAACGATACCGTCTTGTTCACACAATCGATCAATGCTCCATTAGCTTCCAACCGAGTTCATACCAAGAATGACATCAATGTCCTTCATCGGTAAAATGAACAGGTCCGCGTCAAACGCGCACTTATTGATCATAATGACTTGTTTTTGTTTGGCATGGGTTACTACTATCGTTCCCCCGTAGAAAGTATGGTTATGGGTGTATCTAACTTAGTGCAACTAATCCCATGTTTGATGATGAATTGTTGAGAAATGAATGATGTAGTTGCACCGGTATCAAAAAGTACTTTGCCGGGATGAGTGAGTATCCGGAGCGTACCTATCACCGCACTGGTCGAGTTGACCACCTCCTCCAGGCTGGTACAGTTCAGCTTGCCGAAGGGCTTCTTATTCTTCCAGTTCCCTCCGGTGTTTCCTCGATTTCCTCCTCCTCCAGATTGACCTCCTCCACTATTCTTCTTGGGGCAGTCTTTCAGCATGTGCCCCTCCTGGCGACAACCAAAGCATATAATCCTTGGTTTCTTGCAATCCCTGGCAAAATGCCCTGTGAGTCCACAACTCCTGCAAACGCTTTGATTTGCAGTCTGGAATGCCTGATTCTTCCTACTACCATAGTAGTTGCTGTTGTTGTTGTTGTTGTTGTATCTGGGCTTGAAACTCAAGCTGGTGTTAGGCTTGTTACTAACAAACCTCTTCGGCTCATACTTGGCCTTCTTCCTCTTTTCTTCTTGCAGTTGTTTGAAGTCATCTTCAAGAGTGATGGCTGCATCCACCAACTCTTGGAATTCCGTTGCTCTCATCATCCGTGTTCGTACCTTGAGCTGGGGACTTAACCCCCTCGAAATCTCTTTTTCTTCTTGTCCTCGGTATTAACTTCCTCAACCGCGTACCGGGACAGCTTTGAAAACTCCATGACATAGGTCAGGATTGCCTTGTCCTTCTGCTCGAGACTCTCGAACTCTCGACGCTTCAGTTCCACAATACTTTCAGGGACATTGGATTCCCTGAACTTCCTTGCGAACTCCTCCCAGGTAAATACCTTTCCTGCCGGATACACGGCTACAATGTTGTCCCACCATGATGCGGCAGGTCCACATAACAGATGGGTAGCATATCTAACCTTTTCTTGATCATTGCATCCAACAGTGTTGAGCTTGCGCTCAGTATCCATCAGCCAATCTTCCGCATCCATAGGCTCGCAGCGCGTATGCGAAGGATATCGGCTTGGTGTTTTGGAAGTCCGCTAATGAGACTCCCCGGTTCTCGGGTCTCTCCACCCTATTCTGCTGCATCGGATCCTGAAGGAATTTGTTACTGCAGCTCCGGTGTTACACGCTACCTCTCTTCCGCCAGTTGCATGTACTGGATAAAGTTCTGCTGAGTCATGGGTGGTGGTGGTGGTGGAAACTGATCTCTGGCTGCACCCTCAGCCTCTTCCTTTTCTTTTTGCTTCGCGCTCCATGCGCTGTGCTTCATCTCGTTTCCTAACGTTCCCGACATAATTCCCCTAGTTACGCAACACAAGATGATACTCATAATTACTCCATGCGCAAGTTTTCGAGCTCAACATTGTGCACGGAACTAGTCACGCAATGGAAATCAAGAAGCAAATCCAAATCATACAAAACATATACCATATATTTACATACATAAGTGGTCTTATTACATAACTCAAGTCGATGTGAGTATGCAAACTCACTTATTAAAGTATATGTACAAATTTATACAAATATTACAAACTATAATACACGTGGTACTTGTGTATTATAGCCACGCCTCCCTTGGTGGTCTTCTAATCGGTCTTCACTCCCGGTACATTCCGGGCTTCCATCCGGTCGAACGTGTCGTCCTCCCGATAGACCCCGGAACATAAGGTCTCCCCGTTGGCTTGTAATCCGAGTCGGATGATGATCCTAAGGAGAAATCGGTGTTCACAAACCGATCGTTGAGTGCATCATAATCCACCCATCGGGTGTACTCTCCTGTAGCCCCACCATAAGGGTTACCAAAACCCATACCCGACTCAACTCTGTGTCGGATATCCTCCATCCACTCCTTCATTACTAGGATAGCTCGGTTCGGGTTGTTGCGTCATCATTCATCTCTCCATCATAATACTCAGTAGTACTATGAGTTCCCGTATCATCTCCCCAACGCCAACCCCTGGAATTCTCGATTGGAGTCTCGGAACGCTGATTGTTTCCGGATTCCTCGCCGCCTTCGTATCCCCCATAGGAACTACCCAGATAGTTCCCAGGTGTAACAGGTGTAGGTTCACGTGCAAGTGGATCAAAACTGATGTAGTCACCAGCTGAATAAACTGGTGTGTGGCGAGATGATGCCCCAGTGGATTTCATGGAGTGATGCAAATCCTGGGCGAACATACAAAAATTGCAAAATTCGCTCAGTTAGTTATCCTCTTCTGAATTGCAGATTGCCCCTTCTGAATTTCATTTCTATTTTGGTTGATTTATCTTTCATATTGATGGTGTGTGGTGACCCTGCATACCACTGCATGTTGTAGTATGCCAGTCGTTGATATAACATTCGCGAAGTACCATTCCGCAAATATCACATCCCTCGAGTAGTACAACGGAACATAGCAAGGTCCATAACTCATTCACATATTATTACAATACACATACACAAGTCGTCTCGGAGCTCCTCTTGGGTCCCGAGAGGATAACTCCTGGGTTCGAGGCGAACCCAACTTAACTTACAATACCATTGTCTCATTAAACAAACATTTATTTAATCGAGCAGCTACATGGTAAGAGTTTGTGCTGCTCGGCTACTACTACTCCTCAGATATCTCTAGGCTTGTTCTTCTCCGGAAGCCTCCCCGGATCCGTAGACGATGATGTAGTCTACGCCTTCAACTCCTCCCGAGAGGTCGGGTGCATCATAGCCGATAACCTCGGCTCCTTCATTGTTGTCGTAGTCCTCCTCCAGACGGTTCAGACAATCTAAGCATGGGATTTAAGAGTGGTATGAGTACGAGCGTACTCAACAAGTTCATTATAGATAAGAGGTGTTTAATGCACTAGCTATGATATTAGACCAGAAAGTCTAATACCAATGCAAGTTTTGGTAAACATTTCTTCAAGAGATTGCTTTTATTTCAAAGAGCTATGTCCGTCAGCCTTCACCGGTTTACTAGAACTTCATGGAGCTCCTTTCCGGCCGCGTTCGCGAGTTCCTCAATCCCGGAACAGGAGTGACGAGTCACGATTCTTTACACTCTGCAGAGGTGTGTTGCTTTACCCATAAGAGATCTTAACCTTGGTGCCAACCGGGCAGCTTTCCCGTCCACACTTCCTTCGGTGTGAGGCCCGGTATAAGGTCTAGCCATTCATGTTCCTCCGCTACCTCGAACACCCACCCTTTTGTAAGATTGTCCTCCCCTATATCCATGATGAGACCGTTCCGGGCATTCATATGCCTTCCGCTATCATCATGGATAGACCGTTCCGGACACCTTACAATCCCTCATAGACCGCAATACCGTGGGGACTTAGGACTCCCCGGCCTCACCATCTTGCTCCTTCGGGCGACAAGTGTACTACGGACTATGCCGTGGGGACTTAGGACTCCCCAGCCTCACCAGCTTGCCCCCTTGGATTACAAGTGTACTACGGTAAAGCGCATCCGTTGATGAACGAGAGGTGGAAACACTTTTGACTACTCCGTCCCACTCCGGATCTTATGGTTAACACGGGTATTACGGCACAAGAATCATCGGCGACATTTGTTGTTTAATCCTAGATGGATATAAACCCGTGCAATGGAACCTCCACCATATCAACACAATCCATGGTTCCATTGCCCACCACATAGTCATATTCATAATTATGAAAGTAGTGGTTTTGATTTTTATGCGATAGTGATAACCATAATACTTTGCAAGTAATTTGATAGAAATACTCAAATGACATGAGCAAGTGATGAACTTGCTTGAACACTGCAAAGTTCTGCAGTTGGAAGGTGTGGACTGACCCTTGTCCTCTTGTTCTGAAAAATAGCATCATTGTCCGATAAGGGCAATGGTTAAAGAAGCAATAATGCATGATTCCAGTTTTTAGGGTTTGTTTCCCTCCCTTCCGATGTCGTTGTTATTTTATGAGAGGTTAGATACTAAGAACATCTTAGGGATACTTGATTTAGGGTAAATCCAACCTTGAAATGTTGTCAAGGTGTTTTGAAGTCCAAAGGCATTAATGGACTTATTTTTATTATTGAAAATTATATGTGTGATTTAAATCATTATTTAAATCATCAAATTAAGACTTATTCTTCTTTGTCTTTAAAAATTCTCTTTGATATTTTATTTAGGTAGAGAATTTTATGCTGATACATTTTCATATTTTTTTTTTTGGAGTTATATTTTATTTTATAAAATTCTTGGAAATTCTTGTTTAAATGGGTATTTTGGAAATGTCCAAAATACCCCTCGGCCCCACTTGTCAGGCGGCCGAGCTGGTTAGGTTGGACCAACCCAGTGGGCTCGGTCCAACCGACCCAGTCGCTTCGTCGTCCTCTACCCCGTAACCCTAATTCCCCTTTCGGGCTCCCGCGACACCGAAATCGCCTCCGCCGTCGTCGCCCTGCTCCGGCCGCCTCCGGCCATCATCGGCGACGTTCAGATGTGGATCTGGACCGCCTCTCGACGGCGGACCTGGTGGTCCGCGTCGATTTGACGCTCGCGTCCACCTCGACTCTTCCCCAACGCATCTGCGCCTCGGCCGCACGGATCCGCGAAGATCCGCCGTTTGTCGGCGTCCCTGGCGCTGCGGTGCGGCCGTGTGCCACGCCGTGGTTGCTGGTAGCTGCGGCGCTATTGTGGCTTGGCTTGGCCTGGCGCTGCCGTGCCCCCGGCGTGTGCCGCCGTGGCCGCCATGGCCGCGCCCTTCATCACGCACCACCAGTGAGTACTCCTTCGCCTCCTTCTCTCCCTCTCTGCGCTACTCTCTTCTCTCCTACATCTGGCTCGGCCACTGGCCTCATCCTCCATGTGGAGATGCTTGCCGTGCCGATGTGCCTGCTCGTCGCGACTTGCTAGCTTGTGCTCATGCTCTGTCGTGTCTGTGTGGTCGTGCTATTGCGCTGCCTACTCGCTATGCATTTCTTACTTGAATCTCTCCCTGTGCTTTTGTTCTTGTTACTGCTCTTGTTAGGCTCTCAAGTGTATTCAATTATCTTGTCCAGGCTAGATGGCTATGTGTAAATTCTTGCAACTTTGCAAGAACTAGTGCCATCTGTGTGGTGCTCTCGGGGCTTTGCTTCACTGTCACTAACGTATTTGCTTATCTGTGCTGCAATTGTTCATGATCTGTGGCTGTTCCATTTATATGATCGATGGTTAGTACTAGGCTTGGCTCTAGTATGTAATTTTCATGCTCTGTCAAGCCCTGATGATCAACTGATCATCAGATGCTTGATGCTGGACTACTCTGTTTCAACCCCTCTAGGGCTTTTCCTAGTGGCTGTGTGACCTACTGGCTTGTGCTGGTGTATGGTGTTGCTTGCTCAAGCATAATCTGATGCTTGCAGTGATCCTCTGGATCATATGCAAAGCTCTGGTGTGTTGATTACTTGTATATTCATTTATCTGTGTTATTTGGCTTAAATGAATAATTGTGGTGAACTGCTGAGCAGTAATGATCATATAGATTTAATTTGTTTGGGCTAGAGGGATGCCAACCTTTGTTGGGAACCCTAGTCCATTCTGAACCCTTCTGGGTGATGATGTGTTGGCTGGAAGTGTTGGTCGTGGTTGAGGTGGCCTTGACGGCCACTTGGTGCTCGTTAGGGTAGCTCCCACTATCTTTGTGGCTAACTGTGGTGGATTATGGCTTACTGGCCTGACCATCTTTGGTTGCCAGCTGCTCTTGGTGTTGACAAATCTAGATAGACACATGATAGTCTATCATGTCTGATGGCTTAGCTAGCTATGGGTTGTCAAGTGAGCTTGGTAGCTAGCCAGGCTTTGAATCCATGTTGGATTTCTCTCGGTTATGTCCCAGTGTGGACATAACCAGATGTTCCCTGGATGATTTCTACTTGGATGTTTTCTTTGTTTGCTTCAACCAAATGACTGGATAGCCAAATGATGATACAATCTGGGTTTCCTACCCTTCTGTGCTCCTGTGATGCATAGCATGCTTATATATGAGCAAAACTTGGTTTTGCTCAGGTTGATTTGGTTTATACCTCACTCCAGCTCCTAGAATGAGTTGTTGGTGTAGAGGATTGCTTCTGTGGTTTTGATTTGCCTGCCCTTCTCCTCCTTGCAAGCTTGTGAAGCTTGGTTTGGTTCGATGGTGATTCGAGACGGGTTGAACAGCTCTCGGTCGTTCTTCCCTGTTCTTGGTGTTCTTACTCTTTGGAGATGCTTGCCGATGGAATGGCTAGGGTTCACTTGTTGAAGAGGTTTATATATGGCTGGCCTCTTCTCCCCCGGTCGACAGCTTGGTCTGGTTCAGCTTGTGACTCACTGCTGGTGTGTGTTTGTGCTGTGATGCATGCACACCCCATGCCTTGGTGTTGAGCATGCACACATGTACTGTGAGCTGCTTGTGTGTGTGTGTAGCCTGGTGTGGTGTACCAGGACTTGGAGATGGATCAGCTCGGCAGATCCATGTGCATATCCTCTCCAATTCAATTTCTTTGCGAATTTGCCAAGTGGCTATGCCACTTGGCATAACACTTGATTTTCTTTCTTTGTGTTTGTGTGCAGGGATCATCAATTGAGCAAAATGGACATGGAATTCATCATATACAAGATCAAGTGAAGATGATCTTGTAGAATTTAGATTAGGATATTAACTTGTAATTTTTCTTTATTTTCCTTTCTTCTATTACTGCCCATTTATGTAATGTGTTGTATTATTCTTTTATTTCACTTATGAATATTGTAATGACATTGTAATGTGTGTGATTATCAATAAAGCTCAAAGTTTTCTCTAATGAGCTTTATATATTAATTGTTCTATTTATATCTTGATTATTAAAGATTGTTTATTAAATTATCTCAAGTTTGAATTATGAGATAATAACTTGATGTTTGAATTTGAAATTCAAATTCAAATTTGGTTTGAGCTTGATCAACCATCTTAACTTAGGATTCAATCATGCAACTTAAATTGGTGATTCAAACTCTCCCCTCTCAACTCAAAACCCTAATCTAGTTAAGTGAGATGCAAGTTTGTCGCACCCTCGAAACCCTAACCCTGTAAGGTGTCGAGAGAGAAACTTGTTCCCCTTTGATGCAGTTTTTGTTTAAAAGCGCGAAATTTCCCCAGAATTTGCTATGCAATGCACATCCCTTTCTAAAATCTACCCCTCGATCGTCTCTAAACCTGGGATATTACATGGTGGCATAGGGTGTGCCAGCTTTGAGTGGGTTGATGAACCCATGGATAAGTATCTCAAAGACTTAGTCTGTGATCTATGTGATACAGTTTGGGATCGAGATGAAAAAATTGAGAGGCTCCAGGAAGAAATCTCGCTCCTTGCTGGAAGGAAGCAGAGCAACGATGAACCGAAGAACCAAGCTTTCAAGATGCAAGCAGATGGAGGCAGCAACCTTTTCATGATTTGGGTGTTATGTGTAGCTTTTGCCTTTCATGATTTGGGTGTTATCTGTAGCTTTTGCCATCTATTGTCCCCGGGTGATGTGTAGCAACTGAAATATGAGAGTAGATAAAGTAGATTGTTGTGTTATCTGTAGCAGTGTAGCAGTGTAATTCCTTGCAGTATGTGATGTGCACTATGGACAAGTGTAGCAAGTGTAATTGTGGTTTATTTGTGGTCAATACTGCAGCACCTTATGTCAATTTTGTACAAAATTTCGGCAGCATGTATTCACTACTTCAGATGAATTATTGTGGCAGCATATTGACTGCAATTTGGCAGTGCCAACACATAACTCCAGGGTACACAAATACACATTGTATTTCACACAAAAATAGCATTACCAGTACATTGGCAATGTAACTGCTGTAACAGAAGAAATCAGTACCAATACATTGCCATTGTCTTCCACACAAATAAAACCAAATTCTGGGACATGATCTTGTACAAATAACACATGAAAAAGAACAAAGATTGCAAAACAACACCTACAAAGCTGGTACTATTCATCATCATCGAAAACTGGAGGATTCATAGTCCTATTTTCATCATCACCACTACAATACTGGTACATTGTCTGATCAATCCTGTTTTCTTCATCGTCGTCGATTTCTTCAGCAACAACCTCCTTCCTCCTTTTCTTCCATTTTTCCACAACGACAGCATCAACTAACACACGCTCATGGTCCCGTCTCAACCTAGTTCGTACAGTACCTTCTCTGTCTTGCACAGGAGCTTCCCTGGAATCATCATCTTGGTATGATAGTCCAGCAACACCGTGTCCCGCTTCACTTTCAGTTACAGTCCATAGATGCCTATGCTGAAATATCTGCACCACTTGCCAATTTCCTTTCAAGAGCATGTCTGGCACATAAAAAACCTTGGTTGCTTGCGATGTTAGAATGAAAGGGTCATTCTTGTACGAAAACCTTCCTGTGTTGACGCTTTTGAAGTGCCCATCATCGTCGATTCCGGGTCTCCTACTACCACCAAGGTCAAACCAATCGCACCGGAAGAGGACGACTAACCGATGGATGCCACCACTGCAGTTGTACTGCAATTTGATGATGGATTTGATCTGACCAAAGAAGTCAATGATCTCACCCTCGTGTTCTCCCTCGGAAATGATTCCACTATTTTGTGTCTTTCTATTTTTCTCGCGGTCAATAGTGTGGTACCGAACACCGCCAACAACACATGCTGAATATAGTCTCACTCTAAGATCTGGTTGGCACGCCAAAGCATAGAGGTCAACACTGACATCACGCATATTTCCAATCTGCAAAAAACAAACCAGGGTGAGTAACACACCTAGAAAATATCATGCATTTTTTCAACCTGTAAAAATAAACCAACTAAATATATCACATGAGTCTGAAACCATTTAGCAAATCCTTTGGCAATCCATTTATCAACATTGATCTGACCACCTTGTTGGTTCAACTCTTCTTTGCACATGCTGTAATGCCAACAGAAAATAGATTCTAATTATTTATTTGGACATGCTGCAATGCCAACATCAAAGCAAGCATTTATATTGAGTACAAATAACCTATATCTATGGGGGATGAAGAGAAACGTACTCGATGTATGGTTGCACCTCAGGGAAACTTCGGAGCACATACCAAACCATCCTGTCATAGTCAGCACCAGCCTCCCCATATTCATAGGCTCCAATAAAGTTAGGCACTCATCGATAATATATGATTCGGCAATCGATCCCTCAGGCCTGGTTGTGTTCCGGACATAACACTTCAATGTAAGAAACCTTCTTTCGACTGGGTACATCCAACTGTATTACACTGGGCCTCTATGCCTTGCCTCTTTTGGTAAATGGACGACCAAATGCACCATCACGTCGAAGAAAGCTGGAGGGAAGATCTGCTCAAATTTGCAAAGAATGATTGGTATTTCCTTTTCAAGTCTATTCAGAACGTTTACCTTCAGTGTTTTGCAGCACAGCTCTCTGAAGAAATTTCCAAGCTCAACAACCGCTTCATATATATCTTCATGGATTGTTCCTCGGAGGCCAGCCGATAATATCCTTTGGAGCAGGATATGATAGTCGTGGGTCTTCAGCCCTTGAAGCTTACACTTATCAGCAACAACACACTTGGATATGTTAGACGCATACCCATCTGGAAACCTCACATCTTTTATGAATTCACAAAATGCAATCTTTTCTTGTTTAGTCATTGTATACCATGCTTGTGGCATCTCAAAGGATTCTCCATCATCTCCAACAGGTTGTAAATGCAAATCAGCTCTTATGCCCAGGTCCTCCAAATCAAGCCTTGAGTTCAGTGTGTCCTTTGTCTTGCCTTGTACATTCATGAAAGTTCGAAGCAGATTGTCACAGATTTTTTTCTTGATGTACATTACATCGAGATTATGCCTCAGCTTTAGATCTTCCCAGTATGGCAAGTCCCACAAACACGACCTCCGGCTCCAACACTAACCGTCCTCACGCTTCCTTTTCCTTTGAAGCTTACCTGGTCTCACATCTTTAACCCTATCAAGCTGTTGCTGCAGCTCTTCTATAGTGAATTCCGCTGGCTTGTCACTGCTTTCACTAGCACCATTGAAATCATCACTATTTCGCCAAGGATGGCACCGAGGAAGCAATGGCGGTGCCCAATATAGCATATTTTGTTGTCCTTAATCTCTTCGAGCACGGCTCTTTGTCACACCGCACACATGCCTGGTAACCAGCTGTGATCCTCCCCGACAAAGTGTGGAGTGCTGGGTAATCGTGGATACACCATATGATTACAGCACGCAGATCAAACTTTTTGGGACTCATGGTATCGTATGTGCGTACACCCTGCTAGAGCGACTGTAGCTCTTCTATCAATGGCTCCATGAAGACATCGAAATCCTTTCCTGGAGAGCTTGGACCAGGGATCAGCAATGTCATCATGAAGTTGAATTGATCCATGCATGCCCACGGTGGAAGGTTGTATGGCACCACAAATACATGCCACATGCTGTAAGAGTTGCTCATATTCCCAAAGGGATTAAAACCATCCGTCGCAAGTCCAAGCCTTATATTCCTTGTATCAGCGGCAAAGTCTTTATGTATATCATCAAAATATTTCGACGCCTCCCCGTCAGCTGGATGCCCGAGTTCATTGTCCACGGGTTGCCGCTTCAGTTTGTGCCATTGTACCTCCTCTGATTGTTTCTTTGAAATGAACATTCTTTGCAGCCTTGGAATCAATGGAAAATGCCTCCAGACCTTCTCCGGGATCTTCCTTCTACCATCACCATCTCTCCATCTCGAGGCATTGCACTTGGGGCAATTATTAAGCTTGGCATGCTCCTTCCGGAATAATACACAGTTATTCGGGCACACATGGATGTTGTCATAACGAAGGCCCAACCTGCTGATTATGCCCAACGCCTCCTCATATGACTTTGGTATTGAGCTATTGGGGTACTGCAAGGATAAAATACGGAGTATTGCGTTGAACGCAACATTGCTGATCCGGTAGAAAGACTTGGTGTGGAGTAACTTCACGGTGAAGTAAAATCTTGACAATGTACCCCCATCGTTAGCTGTGTGCTTGGCCTCCTCTATCAAATCAGCAAAGATAGTGTCCTATCCACGACCTTGCGGTTCCGAGTTGTACAAATCAACAAACAGATCAGAAATTCTATCATCTTCGTAGCCATCCTCCTCTTCCAAACCAGAATAATGTGCCTCTGCATCACCTCCACCAAGATGGTGTGCCCCTACATCACCTCCATGTCGAGCTTCATGTGCATGCTGCAATGGTTCTCCATGGTGGATCCATCTGTCATACGTGCTTGCCATCCCATAAAGAAGCAAATGAGCCTCTACTCTTTCAAGACATTGTGTCTCCCGGTTGAGACAACCACGACATGGGCAAAGCACGTAAGCATCATCGGCAAAACTTAAGCGAACAAACTGCATAAAATCGCACACTCCATTTGTGTGCTCGGTGGAAAGCCTTCTAACTCGTGTTATAATCCAGCGTCTTTCCATCTGCCCATGACCAAAAATGTTGCTATAAGAATTCAATCAATGTTCATATGGAATTCAACCAAGCACACAGCTAGCAACCATAAGGAAAATTATGTGCAATTCTTGCTAGGGAAAGCTAAATGCACAACAGTTCCATTTTCAAGCAACGACAGCAGTTCAATGATCCGATTTCATACAAAAACTAGTAAAAGCAGACATTGGATCCCAAATATTTCGATTTTGTTCATATGCTAGATTTTGTACAACAGTTCCAATTTCAAGCAGTGCAGAGCAGTTCCAATTTTGTTCACACAGCAGACTGGCGGCGGAGAAGAACAGATCGAGAGGGGAGAGAGAGGAAAGGGGAGCATACCTGGAGATGCGGAGGGGCTCGTCGTGGAGAGGGGCTCGTCGTCGAGAGGTGGACGGCGAGGAGATCCACTGCCCAGGAGGATGCCCACTTGCTCGGCCGCGGTGCTTCCGCCGTCGGCCTTCGCCGCCGACCGCCTCCGCTTCTGCCGGCCACCTCCGCCTCCGCTTCCGCCGGCCGCCTCCGCCTCCGCCTCCACCTCCTCGTCGGTAGAGGGATTTCAATTTTTGCTAAGTGACATGCGAGCGATTTCGATTTGGGGGCCATCTGGCTGAGCGGGGGAATTTTGGCTAGGGTTGGGAGCTGAGCGGGGAATTTTGGAAGTTTGGCTGAGCGGGGTATTTTGGCTAGGGTTAGGAGCTGAGCGGGGGATTTTGGGCTTCTCCTGGCCGCCAAAAAAAGAAGTGAAAAAATGTGAGGCCTCAAACTCGAACCCAGGACCTCTAGATGGGTCATGTTCCAGTTAACCAGTAGAGCTTTGCGAGTGATCTTGTCTGTAACTAGACTTCCAGATTTACATAATTTATCTACGACATATTTTAGAAAAAGTAGAAAGATTAATTTCTGCACCATTGCACCAATAGAAAAATAGCTAGAGCCTTGAGCTCATTGCATAGTACCAAAAGCACATTTATATAGAGCACCAAAAAAGCATTATTATTGCAGCAAACTATCTAAGTATAACATTTATATAGAGCACCAAAAGAGCATTATTGCAGCAAACTATCTAAGCATTACATATATATAGTACCAAAAGAACACATATATAGCACAGGTTCAACGCACATTGCATAGACCAAAAGGCCATTAGCAAGATAGTACCAGATAAGATTGGTTCACCGCTCATTACATGAGCACATATACATACCAAAAGGACTACATAAGATCATAGTAGCACCAGATCAGTCAGAGAGGTTCAACGCTGATATACTTGAGCTCAAGCACATACATACTACTACTACTTCATTATAATAACCTCCAGCCTGCTGCTAGAAGATCAGATGAGCTTTCTAAGACAACACCTCAGACCACCGCAAGAGCGAATGCGGAACCAAAACATGAAAATATCATTCCCATGCATGTTGGTCTTCTCCACCACAGCTCTCCAGTTGGTTGTCATCAGTGCACCTGCATTCTTTCATTTTCCCATGATCATCCTCACTTCCACAACATATCCCTTCTTGAAATAGACTTGCACATCATCAGCTGGAAGGTCCACATGCCTCAAGATGTATTTTTGGGTGAACTTCCTTGTGTAGTACTGCAGATTAATTATAAGATGCATGCAAAACTTGATTCAAATGTAGTCATTGTCAACAAATAAAGATGCAAAAACATCCTTGAGATGTAGTCATTATTTACCATTTTGGATTTCCTGTCTCTGTAATTGCACCCTTTATAGTGCAAATATAGAAAAGGAATTGCGGGGCGCCTTTTGCTAACTTGATATTTCAGGGTTTCTACTTGTTTGGGGGTCATTTCCACCAGGTTGGAAAAGACACAAGACCTGTCAAATGTCTTACCCCCCTTTATCTTGGGACCTACATATAATTAAGGTAATCAAGAGAGGAAGGATTGCCCAAGACTAACACAAAATTTTACCTATCTTAATATGCTCCATGGTATATATCATGCACGCATGAGAGAGGAAGGATTGCCCAAGACTAACACAACATTTTACCTATCCTGCAACTATAATTAATATATGCTCCATGGTATATATATATCATGCATGAGAGAGGAAGGACTGCCCAAGAATAACACATCATTTTACCTATCCTGTAACTAGAATTAATATGCTCCATGCATGGTATATATTTTACCTCGACGAGTCAGCTTGACAATAACTCTAGCAGCAGCATCATCATCTTCCTCATGCTGATCACCAGGACTAGCATCACCATCACTTTCTTGCTCATGCTTAACTGCACTAGCATGAATCCTAGCTGCAGCATCATCACCTTCGGAGGATGAGCTGATGTCGACGATGTCAGCGGCCTTCTTGGCTGGGACCAAGATATAAACCTCATGCTGGTCCATGGTATCAACCTAATAAACAGTGAACACAATTAGATGATAGATAATTATAAATAGCACTAATAGATAAACAATGAGCAATGATGATATAATTAAACAATGAGCAATTAATGATGATAAATTGCCAAATTTGCACTAGTAGCAGTTATAAATCCCTAATGACAGTGAACAATTAGATGATAGACAATTAATTGAACTGTACAATAGCATCTAGTTGAATCTCAAATAGCCAAAAGAGCTAGGAAATGAACCAGCTGGAGATGTACTGCTGCATGCATCTTCCATGAAACAAGATCTCCGCTAGGATAAACCCTAGCTAGGAAAATCGATCTCCGCTAGGAAAAACCCCTAAAAAATCTCCCCGACTGCTTCGCTCTACTCGCCGATTTGATACAGTATAACCCTAGATAAATCACCGGCCGATTAAACAACGGCACCCAAAAGCAAGCAAGGAACGAACCGATGCAAAGAACGACAAGATTAGATTAGGGTTCGTCATCCATTCAATCGACGACCAGTTCGATCTAGCATAACACACACAAAAATGGGGATTGGATCGATTCAAACCTGAGTCCTGCGCGCAGATCTTGCACGCGGCGGTTGTCGACGGACGCGGCAGTTGTCGATGGACGCGGCGCTTGGCGATGGAACAGGCGGTTGCGCGCAGAGAAGCAGAGGCGGTTGGAAGAGAGGAGTGCTTGGAGAGAGAAGGGTCGGAGTGGATAGTGACATGTGAGAGAGAAGGACCGGTGCAGGGGAGGGGAAAGGACCATTGATCTATGGGACCACCGCGGATAATAAAATCGAACCGCCGCACCAAAAAAAGGAGAAATAAGGAAGGAAAGATCCTCCATACTCGAAAAGCTCCCTTTTTCTACTTCAGTCCACACTCTGCCCCTACTCTGCCCCCTCCGCCTCTCTCTCTTCCTCCTCCGTCTCTCTCAAAAAGCCCTCCGCCTCTCTCTAGCTAGTCCATGGGAGCCAACGCCAGCAACGAGCCCCTCCGAGACATGGACGACGGCAAGCAAACGACGGAGACCGTCCATGTGTATGCTCACGGCGCGACATGGATCGAGGCGGTGTACACGAACGAGCCTAATACGGTGGATCTAATCCTGGAGAAGTACGAGCGTTGGCTCGAGGAGGAGGAGATCAAGTTCGTCGGCCTCGACCTCGAGTACGACCGCTCGAGGAAGAGGGTGGCGGTGATGCAGATCGCCATGAGGGAACATGTGCTCGTCTTTCAGATGATCAGGTAGTATTTTTTCCCCAAATATTCTGGATGTGCGCAACAAGATCGATTTCTCCCTGTATTATTCCTCTAGATTATTTTGGGCAGAAACACGTAATTAAGTTCGTGAAATTAGTAATGCTCTGTGTTCAGATTTCTCCCGGTTTTTCCCTGTTACTAGTAATGCTTCGTGGTCAGATTCGATTGTGAAATACTTCAAATTTGACCAGTATATGTTACGGTTGGATAATACTACACTTACGCAAACTTTGTTTCAGGATGAGGTGAGCCAATTCGGTTTGAGAAAATCTTCTGCCTTCCGTGAGATTACGAACTGAAGTATCCCGCGATCCTCCACGTCTGCCCGTAACTATGATTCCGTAGAAATATGCCGTAAGTGTAGCATTGTTGCAGTTTTTATTTATTTATTTTTGGTATCAACTAGGACCCGCATATGCAATGAAATTAAAATCTGCTCTGTTTTGCCAACAATTTTTCTCTATTTGGCACGGAAGATAATTGATCTGCAAATTTTCTTGTGTAGTGATCAAAGTTCTTCCTATATATATATATATATATATACCGTATATTAATTTACAATGTACAGTCGTTCCCCAACATTTGTGTTCAACTAAATTATTCATTACACTGCATATAACATAAACAAGTCCCTAATCCCTGCTAACTACATTTTTGTGTTATGCCATATATATGTAGGTGTCCAAGACACGATATTCCAAGCAGCCTAAAGAATTTTATGAAGAACAAACACATCAAATTTGTTAGTGTGGACAGAAGATTCCTTGCTAGGGAGTGGATGGACATTCCTCCCCAGTACCACATCGACCTCTAGAATGTCTTCAAGATTGAAGGCACCCCATACGGCAGGGCTAAAATGGCAGCCATGGCTAGGAAGCTGATCGACAAGAAGTACTTGGACATGAAGAAGGATTTCAAGGATGCCATGTTTAAGCGCGAGGGGCATAACTACTGGGAATGGAAGCCACTTTCAGAGCGTAACACATATGCTATCTTGGATGGATATGTCACCTATGAACTGTACCGCATGATCAGCTTAGTGAACCAGGGTCAGATGCACCGGTAGACACTGGCAATGTGTCCATGTTGCTTAAACAGACTCACTGAGAACAACTCCGCCAAGAAGAAGACGAGTGGCTGGGGGGAGTGGAAGGAGGCAGAATCTTCCGACAATGACGACAAGAAGAAGTGTGGCTAGGGGAGCTGGGCAGAAGCAGAATCTTCCGGCAGCACCGCCAAGAAGAGGAAGAATGGCTGGGTGGCTGGTGATCGATAGCAACATGTCCTATATTGTCCTACTATATATGTTCATGTTATATATATGTATGTGTGAAGACATGGCTACTAATGTAGGCTTTTGTAATCCTCCTAGTTTGTGTTTGGAAGTACTATGTTAATTAGCACAACAAGTGTTGCATGTAAATCTGGAAGTACTATATGCATGTGAGCAGAACAAGTTTGTTAGCAGGTGTGAAGACCTAGCTACTTATGTCGCTTGCTTTTCTAATCCTACTAGCTAGTTTGTGTTTGGAAGTACTATGTTATTAATTAGCACAACACGTTTATGTTGCATGTAAATCTGGAAGTACTATATGCATGCGAGAAGAACAAGTTTGTGTTAGCATGTAAATTTGGAAGTACTATATGTACAAGTTTGTGTTAGCATGTAAATTAATTTGGATCAAGTCGTATATTTTACATGTTGTTTCTGAAGATATGCTGATTTTACTGATATAGTTGTTTAGTTCTTCATCCAAAAAGAAATATGTACAAATTTAAACAAGAAAATTATATGGAGAATTAACTCAATAAATTAAGTGAGTATTGGCAACCCACCATGCACAAGTGTGCCAAATATTTTCACTATGTTGAAACAAACAACAAACCTAGAAAACCCAAGGTAGCAATGGTGGGTCATGCCACCATGCACAAGCTAGTGTGCCCAATATAGGAACCATCCAAGGTGGTTTGGTCTGTTTTAGGCCAAGCTAGATCCCTTTTGACCCAAAAACCCTTGTTTCGGTAGCTCCCAACCATGGGATCACCATGAAACACACAACCAACCTAGATAACCCTAGTTAGAAAGGGTGGAAAATGCCATCATGCACAACTGTGCCAAAATGTTGGCACCATCCAAGGTGGGTTTCTATGTTTAGGCCAATTAGCCCCTTTTGACCTAAAACCCTTGTTTCGGCACCTCCCCACCATGGGATCACCATGAAACACACAACCAACCTAGAAAACCCTACGTAGAAAGTGTGGGGCATTCCACCATGAACAAGTGTTCCCAATATAGTCACCATCCAAGGTGGTTTGCTATAGTTTAGGCCAAGGTAGACCCCTTTTGATCCTAAACCCCCCTTGTTTCAGCACCTCCCAACCATGTGATCACCATGAAACACACAACCAACCTAGAAAACCCAAGTTAGCAAGGGTGGGGCATGCCACCATGCACAAGTGTGCCAAATGTTGGCACCATCCAAGGTGGGTTTCTATGTTATAAGCCAATTAGAGCATCACTAGTAGTACCCCTAAACCCTCAAACCAGTTTAAGGGTTGAGAATGGGCATTTTTTGGCACTTTTGAGGGGTGAAAAACAGGGGCAAAGACTAGAACCCTCAAACTGATATAAAAGAAAATAAAAAGAAAATGCCACTGAGGTGGTCAACCCGACGGTGACTGGCACCGATGAGCGGCGGAGGCGGCGCTCCCGTGGCCCCCTGTATGCGCGGAAGGGCGCGTTCGAGAGAGGAGGCCGCGGTGAACCTGATCGTGGCGGCACCGCTCCTTCATGGCCGTCGGAGCTCGATCGGCGACGAGCAGCGGGGCGGCCGGTGCGGGCGCGTGTGGCGGCGGAGTTCTAGGGCGAGAGGGGGAGTGCGGAGGGGCTCGGCGGGACGAGGAGCTCACCCCGGAGTCGATGGTGGCGACGGCGACGACAGGGGAGGCCTGGAGGCGCTGCGGCGCTCGACGGCATCGGCGGACGAACTTGGGGAAGATGGGGTCGGCAATGGCGATTGGGAGCGCATGCGGCCGATTCCTTTGGTGAGGAGGCTCGGGCGGGCGAGGCGGAGCTAACGGCGGTCGCGGCGGGGTGTGGGGTGGCCGGTAGCGGCGGGGCGAGGTGGCGTCTGCCGACGGCCAGGGTTTGGAGGCGGGGCGCGGGGCTGAAACTTCCCTCCCGCGCGCGCGTGTTGGGGAATAGAGGTTGTAGGGGTTGGGCCTCTCCAACCCCTACTTCTACAGGTTGAAAAGGGGTTTGAGGGTTGGGCCTTTAAATTTTTTTGAGGGTTCGAGGGTTTAGGGGTTCTAGTCTACGCGTTTTTCCTCTCACAAACTGTAAAAAAGCAGTTTTTTTTGAGGGTTTGAGGGTTTAAGGGCTCTACTAGTCATGCTCTTAGACCCCTTTTGACCCTAAAACCCTTGTTTCGGCACCTCCCCACCATGGGATCACCATGAAACACACAACCAACCTAGAAAACCCTACGTAGAAAGTGTGGGGGAATGCCACCATGCACAAGTGTTCCCAATATTGGCACCATACAAGGTGTCTTGCTATAGTTTAGGTCAAGGTAGACCCCTTTTGACCCTAAAATTGATTTAAACCCCTTGTTTCGGCACCTCCCAACCATAGGATCGCCATGAAACACACAACCACCTAGAAAACCCAAGTTATAAAGGGTGGGGCATGCCACCATGCACAAGTGTGCCAAATGTTTCGGCCCTAAAACCCTAGTTTCGGCACCTCCCCACCATGGGATCACCATGAAACACACAAACAACCTAGAAAAACCTATGTAACAAGTGTGGGTCATGCCATAATGCACAAGTGTGCCAAATATTAGCACCATCAAGGTGGCTTGCTATATTTTAGGCAAAGGTAGACCTTTTGACCCTAAAATTAATTAAAACCCTTGTTTCGGCACCTCCCATCCTTGGGATCACCATGAAACACACAACCAACCTAGAAAACCCAAGTTAGCAAGGGTGGGGAAAGTCACCATGCACAAGTGTGCCAAATGTTGGCACCATCCAAGGTGGGTTCCTATGTTTTAGGCCAGTTAGACCCCTTTTGACCTTAAAACCCTTGTTTCGGCACCTCCGCACCATGGGATCACCATGAAACACACAAACAACCTAGAAAACCATACGTAGCATATGGGGCATGCCACCATGAACAAGTGTGCCCAATATAGGCACCATCCAAGGTGGCTTGCCATATTTTAGGCCAATGTAGACCCATTTTGACCCTAAAATTAATTAAAACCCTTGTTTCGGCACCTCCCCACCATGTGATCACCATGAAACACACAAGCAACCTAGAAAACCCAAGTTATCAAGGGTGGGGAATATCACCATGCACAAGCAAAAACCCTGGGCCTAGGCCCGTCGCGAATGTCGGGTCTAAAGTTCAGGACCAAGCTCGACCCATCATTACAAAAAGCCCGTAGGGCCTTGGGCTGGGCCTCTTGCTTATTTCACACATTTGTCAAGAGGTCCAGCCTAGCCATTGGGTCTAAATCTTTGGCTAGGGCCCAACCTGCGGGTGTTATCAAGATTTTCGGCTATCGATCATGCTCCTAATGCATGGACCAGCCCAACACATAAACGATAGAACAAGGTGGCTCGATGTTGGAACTTGGGAGCCCCTATTCCGTGCTCATTGCAACCGTAACACGTGACGCGCTAGTCAGGTGGGCCAACCCAGCAAGGCATGGTTTTTTTTCTGTTCGGTTTTTCTTTTAATTTAATTTTTTTGTTGAAAAAAAAAGGTTCTTAGATTTAAAAATAGTTAGAAATCTAAAACATAGATTTAAAAATATTCAGATTTGGAAAAGTGTTCAGATTTCAGAACTCAACAAAGAAAACCAGTAAAAAGAGAGAAAAACAGAAAAAAAAACGAGGAAAGCTCCTGAAAGTTTTCCCAAAACCATCTCCTGTGTGGGCCGGCCCACTTAACGAACTATACGGGCGTTAAAATTAAATAGGAAGCGCCCTCGATGTCACCCTGTGACGTCTTGTCCTCCCTCCTCAGAGCATCTCCAGTCGCGTCCCCCAAACCGTCCCCCAAACCGCACCGGATCGAGCGTTTGGAGGACGTGTTTTGTTCGTACCGCGTTTAGGGGACGTCGCTCCCCAGCCGCGTCCCCCAAACGCCGCCCCCAAATGAATATTTGTGCACGAAAATAAAGGTTTTCATTCAATTTTGATTATATATTACAAAGTTTGAATGAAAACGGCTAGATTTCATCTAAACCTAGACTACTGACCGCCCGGCGGCGCGTTCCACGGCCCCACCCCGTCGTCGCCTCCCCTACGCCGCAGCTCCTCCTGCGCGCGCCTCCTCTCCTTGCGTTCGGCGGTGGCCAGACGGTGCCGCTCCCGCCGATAGTCCTCCTCCGCCCTCCCCTGTCTGGGCCGCCCGGAGGGAGAGCTCGACGGCGCGACGAATCTGCGCCTCTTCGCGGGCACGGGCGTCGTCCCGGAGCTTCTTCTCCGACTCGAAGGACTCGACGAGGGCGCGTTGCTGATCGGCCGTCTCGTCCGGGTGCGGGTCGTCGTCGTCGGACCAGTCGAACTCGTCGTCGTCGTCGTCGTCCTCCACCTCGGTCTCCTCCGCCTCGGCCTCCTCCTCCATTGGCGCCTCCTCCTCCACATCCGTTGGCGCCTCCATCATCGCCGCCGCAAACGCGTCGGCCGCCGCCAACTGCTCCGCCCGCCTCCCCCATAGCGCCGTAAGTGCCGACTCCCGCCTGTCGACGCTCCTCCGCCGTCGCTCGCTGCTGGAGCTCGATCGACTCACGCCGCCGGCGCTCGATCGAGTCACACCGTTCACGGAACAGCGCCGCCGCTCATCGCGCCGGCGCCGGCGCTCGTCAGCCCATCGCTGCTCCGTCTCCTCCCGGTACCGGCGCCGCCGCGCCTCTTGTCCCGTCGAGGCGTCGAACGCCGCAACGGTGTCGCACTGTCTGCTCTGCCACGCTGCTGCCGCCGCGGCCTCCTCAGCTGCGGAGGCAGGGCGGAGAACGCCGCTAGATCCGCCGCCTGCTGCGCCTCACGCCGCTGGCGGGCCTCCTCCTCGAGTGCCTTCTCGAGTGCCGCACGCCGCTGCAGGCTCGTCAATGGAGGAGACGGCGGTGGAGGGAAGTGGCCATCGCCGGGGCGGTTCGCCATTGCCACTGGTGATGGAGGAGACGGCTGTGGAGCGACGAGGGGTGTGTTTGTTGCCGGCGGGGTGTGGTGGCTACCATTGATGAGCCGGGAGACCTTTTATAGACGCCGGCGTCGGGAAGAAAGCGCGGGAACAGACGAGAAGAGGCGGGAAGATCGCGCGGGAACGGGCGGTGGCGTGCGAACGCCGGCGACGCGTGGAGGCTGCGCAGCACCGACGAGACGTCTCGCCTGCCCCTCCGTCGCCATTAAGGCAAAGATGCCGCTGCGCGCGAATAACTTCCGTCGCGAGGTAGGCGACGGTTAGGTTAAAATTAACCGTGCCGCTGACGCGTCGGCCCCGCGCCTCCTCGCCTCTCATTTCGTTGTGTCCGGCGTGCCCGGTGCGTCCCCTGTGGGACGGGGACGGGCTCGGGGCGCCGGACACCGTATAGGGGCGCGCCGGACAAAAAAGGGCTTTGGGGGACGCGGCTGGAACGCTTTTTTTGTCCGGCGCGCCCTAAATCCCTTTGGGGGACGGTTTGGGGGACGACTGGAGATGCTCTCAGTCCTCACCCCGCAGCCCATTCTGTGCTGTGGCTCCGTCGAGGCCGAGAGAGCCGTCGATGGTCTCGCCGTAGCGGCAGCCAGCGCAGGTGGAAATCTCCGACATTAAAGTGCGCCCCCGGGGGATCCTCCTCGGCCACAAACAAAAGCCTCCTCGTCCTCCGCGCCTGCCCAAATCTTTCCCTTCCACTCCGGGACACCCCCTCTCGTTTCACATCGCATTCATCGCCCCGTCCTCTCTATCCTCCCAGGCCAGGCCTCCATACGTAGCCTCCTCGTGCGCGAGCTGGCGCCTGCTCGATCCTCCTGCTACTTGAGTGTTCTCTTCTCTCTAGCTCTTGTGCTGCTTGGGTTATACAATCGACCATTACCCATGGGGAGGGCGCCGTGCTGCGACAAGAAGGGGCTCAAGAAGGGGCCGTGGACGCCGGAGGAGGACAAGCTACTCGTCGACTTCATCCAGGCCAACGGCCATGGCAGCTGGCGCCTTTTCCCCAAGCTCGCAGGTCTGCCGTCTTTCTCTCTCAGATCCATCAACCCAGCTAGTGTATGAAATTGACTGGTTATACTGGTGCCTCTTCCAAGTTCTGTACCCAAAGATGATGCATATTCGATCTGGAATGGTGTATCTTGATTTTGGATTGCAGCCTTACAGGATTTCATTAAGCAAAGCTTTCTTCGGAACACGAAAGTTCCCATTGTCTCTCATTTCCATGGTACATAGATTTTGCTGTTTAAACCGCATTGGGCTTGTGTCGCGCTGCATGCAGGGCTGAACCGGTGCGGCAAGAGCTGCCGGCTGCGGTGGACGAACTACCTGCGTCCGGACATCAGGCGCGGTCCCTTCACCGCCGAGGAGCAGAAGTCCATCGTCCAGCTCCACGGCATCGTCGGCAACAAGTAAGCGCGCGCCCCGGCCGGCCGGCCTCAGTTTCCCTCTTGGGACAAGCACATTTCCCCACTGCTAGTACTAGTAGACACTAGAAACTGTAGCTCCTGCACTATAGCCATGAGCTCGTCGCAGCGTGCCACTGTGTCGGATGCCCACACTGTGCGAGCATGGCCCCGTACGCGCGCTCAATGATGGAGCCTGAGCTATTTTCACGTACTCCAGAAATCCTACACTTAGCGTTTACTGACTAGTTTCAGGGTGATACTTGTGTGTGAGTAATGGCGGAGTTATATTGATTGCAAGTGACGGCATGCATTGCAGGTGGTCCATGATCGCGGCGCAGCTCCCCGGCCGGACGGACAACGAGATCAAGAACTACTGGAACACGCACCTGAAGAAGCAGCTCCGCCTCATGGGCCTCGATGAGCCGCCGCCCGGCCCGACCGCCGGCTGCCCCGCCGCGCGCCACATGGCGCAGTGGGAGACCGCGCGCCTTGAGGCCGAGGCGCGCCTCTCGCTCCGCTCCTCCTCATCCTCGGCCACCGCCGCCGCGACCGCCACCACCACCTCCGGCTCCTCTTCCTCGACGGAGGCCGACACCATGGCCGCGGCGAAGCCCTCGGACGTCTTCTTGCGCCTCTGGAACTCCGACATCGGGAGCTCCTTCCGCAAGGTGGCGCCGCCGGTGTCCGTGAAGGAGGAGGAGGCGGTGCTGCCGGGGGAGTACGACTCGTCCGCGGCGTCCGACGAGAACGAGATGGACGCGGCGGCCGAGTGCCAGATGTTCCTAGACTTGGCCTGCGAGGAGTTCGCCGGCGACGAGCTCGGGCTGTTCCACGGCCGGTACGGCGGCTTCTCGCTCTTCCCGCCGCTCGACGTGCTCACGGAGGCGTCCCTGGATACGGCGTTCTAGGCAGCACAACGCACGTCGCGCGCCACGTACGTTACATACGAAGTACCTATACATACGCTTGTGCTGTGGGTATGTATAATGTATATGCTTTGTCTTTTGTGTCGTCCGGAGGGCGTATGTATGGCGCGCGCGGGCGAAGGTAGCACGTGTGCAGAAGTGGTGGACATTATTTTGGATTAGTTATAGTTAGCTAGGGCTTGGTATCGATCGCCCGGGGATAAGGCTGGACATCATGGTGTATTATGGCTTTGTGACGGGATTCTCTCCGAAGACGCTCTAATACATCGAATGATGTTCGATCTTCAATTCATCTTGGAGCTGTTGTAGCCCTCCGATCTTTCATAGTTCGATCTAGGAGACGTTGCTGCAGGATCTGTGGTATAAAATTGTTGGCAAGATGCCCAAAGTAAGTATTCCCTCCGTTTGAATTTTTGTTGTGGTTTTAGTTCTAACTTGAACTAAAATCAGGACAAGATTTTCTATGAAATGGATGTGAAACGGATGGATTACAAGGTAGTAACTTTTGCATGTGTGTCAATGTAACTTGAAGTTGTTGAGAGAGTGAGTATAGCTTTATCAAATTTGATACTGCTAACCATATCGTCCATAGAAAAATGCTAGAATGGACCTAGTTACATATGACCGCACTGAAAGAGTAAACGTAAAGAGAGGTTTTGGGAATTGCACGGCACACAAGGGGCTGGCTTCACACGCATTACAAGACGAAATTTGATTATCAAAATTGAGCAACAAAATCTTAATTACTCCCTCTATCTCAGTTTACTAGGCATGTACGTGTACCTAGGTCATCAATTTGATCTATATAATATAAATTATATAATACAAAAATTATACCATTAAAAAGTATAAAACCTAAAGTTTCTAATGGTATAATTTTTGTAATATATATCTTATGTTAAGTTGGTAAAATTGATGACCTAGGGATACGCGTAGGACTAGTAAACTGAAACGGAGGGAGTATATTATACTCGTATGTAATTAATATCGTTGGATTCGTATTGAAAATCACTTTCTAATTATGCTAATTTATACAAACAACCTTGATATATTTGAAGTAAATCTTGGCCGAACAAAAAATCACGAAAAACAACTCATTCTTTGAAATGGAGGGAGTATAGATCAAGAGTAACATGGCAAGTATCCTACGCGTATACAACATCTACACACACATGTATTGTATTATCACCCTCCCCCAATCTCAACCGGCTAAAAAAGATTAAGATTACATTTACAATGCTCATACAATGGCAATAGAGTGGCTTGGTGAAGATATATGCAATTTGATATTTGGAAGAGATAAACATAATCTGTAGTTGCTTCTGAGATATGCGCCAACGAACAAAGTGAAAATCCAACTTGATAATGCCTTGTTCTTGCGTGAAAGACTGATTTTGAAGATTTGTCCCACCATAACACTAGAGACGGTGCTCTCTGTGGGGGCTGGTAAGAGTATCACCATCGGGTGGATGCTGGGAGCCATGGCCATCGGCGCAGCAAGGAGATGTCGGTGATGCTACCAAGCACCATCCTGCATTGCTACAAGCGGTGGGTGGTGTTGCTGTTGACGGTGAGTGGCAATGCTGCCGGTGTTGCTACCAGTGGCGGGTGGTGATTGCTGCAAGCGGCGGGCAGAGATGCGCCGACGCTGACGCCATCCGCTATTGCTACCAGCGGCGGGTTGGTGTTGTTGCAAGCTGCTGCAAGTGGCCGATAGTGTTTCTGCTGGCAGCAATGCTACTGGCGCCATGCAGAGATGCTACCTTCAGTAGGCGGCAGTGATGCTAGCCGGAGTCCTCGTGCTACGGTCGAAGATGCCATCAATGTCGTCTTCACATGGCAAGGGCAAGGTCATGGCGCTCTACGTGGTGCTCTCGAAAGGAAAATAGAAGAGCTTTTTACCGATGGGGATGAACACATGGCGCACCTTCAATCCAGGGGGTCGGAAGCCCCAATCCCCGGGGAACGCTCAACACTTCGGTTAAGTTTCACTCATGTGTACTTTACAACCGGAGAACTGAATGTTTCGTTATTTTTTTCTCACGAAACGAGTCATTAAAGTAAAGAGACATTTGTTTGCAAAAAATAGAGAATTACTTTTTCTTTGCGACCTAGACGCTTCACGAATACATACATACAGTCACCTCTATGAACACATGCACACCCTATTCATGAGTACTCCCAAAAAACTGAGCCCAAGAAAACTAATCCGTCGGATCTTGAGATTGACGAAGTCACCACTGCCCGCCGTCGACAGGAACATTGCCTCCCACTGAAAAATACTCCGTCTTTACGAGACACCAAAATATCAAACCTAAGATTTTAACTCGGGTGGACTAGGGGTGTCACTATCCTCCTAACTATTCAACCGCAAGTTGGCTCTCACTTTTTTTTAGAGAATTACTAATATTTACTTTTTTTTTGAAATGGGGCTTCACCCAGCCTCTACATAAATATGATACACACGACCTTATTCATTTATTGCATAGTTCAAAGTATTCAAAAGTTTACATCAATGATCAGAGAGGGTTAAGACATGTACCAACCATCAAAAAATGAATAACAACAGTAAATTATCCATTTTACAACCTACTAGTGTGCCGCCACCCAATAGCCTGGAAATAGAAGTCATGAGTAACCATTAGCAGACGGTTGCACTCAGTAACCATATTCTTTCGTTGATCCTCTAGGAGAAGGTAGGCCCATTGCTAAATCAAATACGTCGTTCGTCCGGTAACCTGCAAAAAATTACTTCAATTATTTGTTAAAAATAATGTCATTTCGACTCACCCAAATGGATCAACATACATCTGATAGTCCAAACGCACCCCTCTGCCGCCGCCGCCGCCGGTAGCGCCACCGGGCAAAGGCCGCAGGGCGTGGCGGCGGCGGTGGCCTCTCCTTGCTGCCGCGCTGGGATGGCGACCGGGAGCCCTCTACGCTCGCTGCGGCCGGACGGAATTGGAGATGGGCGGCGGCGGCGGCCAGATCGGCCAGAAGCGGCAGCCCTTGCCTTTCGCCGGACTTCACCGCAGCAAGCCGGAGGGGCTGGTGGCGGGCAGCGGCCGGGCCATGATCTGCGCCACTTCCCCCCGCCTCTAGGCCGTGTGTGGAGGCGATCTCGGGTTTCTCTCGCGTCACGAGGTCGCCGGGGCAGCAGCCTTGGGTACGACGGTGGAGGTGGCCATCTTCTTCGTCAGAGAGGGTCGGCCTGCGGTTGGTGGTGGTGGATCTATCGATCTATCACCGCATTCCGGCGGCGTGATGGAGGAACTTGGAAGCCGGCGTCGGTGTCGCCGGTGGTGGGTTGGAGTGGCCAGCCCGGGATGGTCGCCGACGTGGGGGTCCGACCTGAATAAATGCGGCGGTCCTAGGGCCTCTCTTGCGTGAAGAGGAGAACCCACCGGAGGCCTGGACTCGTGATCTGGCCGAAGTGTTGAGTTCCGGAAGGCTCCGCCGATGAATGTAACAGTGCTTTTGCCTGGAGTTTGTTGGATCGGAGGTATTCGGTCGTGCGCACCCATGTTTTTATTCCGACCGATTGGTTCTGGAGGGAGCGGCGCGAAGCTCTTTTTCTTTGATTGACATCAAGTGACTATGGATCCATGATGAAAGTCGGAAGAAGAGAATTTCATGAAGGTCAGAGGGGAGGACTAGCTAAGGGAGGTTCAAGTCTTTGTGATGTTGAGGGACTTGCTTGGTGTTTCGGGCTTCACAGCAGTGGTATGAAAGTGGGGGCGACAACACAGGTGAAGTGCAGAGTCCTACCTTTCAGGGTGAAAACCCAAGGTCCGGCCTTAATTGGTTGTGCCTGGCAATGTTCTTGGTGGAGGCATTTGTTTTGAGAGCGGGGACTAGTCTGTAATTCAGGTGTTGTCTTGGCGGTGGATGTATTGTCGTTGTTAGGCCCGAGATATCGTAGCGGGACTTTTATTTCTTAGTTTTCTTTTCTTGTTTTTGGCTGTGTGCATCCGTAGTGCCATTAGGGTGGTGCGTTGTTGCAGAGGCTGGGTGTAATTGGTATCTTCTTGATATTAATATATTCCCTTTATCGAAAAAATTAAGCCAGGTATCAAACATACTAATAATATTAGCAGGCAGAGGTATGTTGTAAGTTAAATAAGTCATTCGTGAGATGATTTTAGCAAAAGGACATGATAAGAATAATTGGTTTCTAGTTCATTACAAAAATAATATTTTTGGCACACATTCCAATTTTGTATGGTTAGAATTGTCTTTTGTGAGCAGCACATTGTTGTTAAGAAATCAAATGAATATTCTTTTTTATTTTGCGAGGAATCTTTAACTTCCACACGTATTTGTGTAAAAATGTAGTATGACCATGCATTAAGTCAAGATACATTGATTTAACCGTAAAAATAGCCGAATCTGTAAATTTCCATACGAAATTGTCCGGGATGTTTGACAACTGCACACTCATGAGGCGTTGGCATAGGTTAATCCATTGATTCGGAAGCTCCGTCTAAAGCTGATATTAAGCTGCGTTTGCGCTAACACAATAGCAACCAAAACATTTTTCCGTTGCACTATATTGTATAATGACGGATATTGTTATGTTAAGGAAGCGTCACCTAACCAAATATCCTCCCAAAAACGAACTGAAGACCTATCCCCACTTTAAAAAGGAAAAGGCTTATCCTCATCCGGCTGTAGCATCAGCCGAGTGAGATAGCCACACACCACGCCTAGCCCCACAACGTCTATGCATGACATCCACATCAACCGCAGGCCCCTCCCGCATATGAGCACCACCGGCCATCGCTGCTCCTCCTCCTCTCCCACAGGCCCCTCCCGCTCCTCCTCTAGCGCCGATCACTGCCTATCTGCTCCTCTGCACGAGGTCCTCTGCTGGAGGGCCGCCGGAGCTCCTACACACTCCGGCCGATTCCCATCTACTCCTCCGGGTGAGGGTTGTTCCCTGGTTGGCCGCTGGAGCTCCTACACACGCCGCTCGCTGGAGCTCCTCAGTGTGAGGGTGCACCGCCCCGCTCCCGCTGGCAAGCTTCCCAACCGCCCCGACCTAGCTCTTCCATTAGCGCGCCCTGCCCCTTACTCCTCTATCGCCGGCCGCCACCGCGCACACCGGCCGCCACCGCACACCCTTGGGGCAGAGCACAACATCCTTACTGGAAGCTTCTCTACGTGGAGGATTCATCGCCGGCGAGCTCAAATCGGGCATGCTGATGTCTTCATGGATATGATACAGAGAGATTTGCATCAATGTTACATACGTTATCGTGTACATACGCCAAAAAAATGTTACTTTTGGGATTTTTTTGCACCATTGGTCAAAATAATTGCACCACTATTTCGTGACTAAATGAAAAATGTTGTAGACTGATGTTGCATACTATACATACGAATCATTTTTGTATCATGATAGGACGCATGGAATTCACTCACTAGATCGGACGGTCCGGAAGGTGGATGATGGGAGCTGTTTTTACAGCAGGCTCATGTGTAGCGTTCGCCTTTTAAAAACTCCCCATACTGAACAAATCATTTTTATCTCGCATAAGGCTCTTTTAAAATGGTGAATCAGCAGGTTTAACCTCAACTTCTGCTAACGGTTTGGTTTTTCAAATATTCAACCTATACTGATATTTATTTTCTGATATTTTTTAAATTAACGTGAGAGTCAGCCATGAGCGCGGCAAGTGGGCCTCAGCCGTCTGGGTTATGTGGGAGCCCGACGATTACCAGTTGGGAAACGTTGACTATCATCCGGGGGATTAGAAATCTAATCCCCCGCTTCCACCGCACGCCACGCGCTTCGCGACGGGAGAAAGGAGTGCTCCACATGGCGGGCCCCACCACAACATTATCCTTACGTTTCCTCTTTAGAACCGCACAAACGCAAATCAAGCTCCTCCATCGCCGTGAAGACCGCTGCCCTTCGCCCGCCGGGATCGTGGCCGATTTCCGCGCCGCCGCCTGCTCATGGCCGGACTCCGCGCCACCGCCTATCTCCGTATGCTCATGGCCGGCCTCCGCGTCGCCGTAGGACTCGAGGCGCTCCAAGCCGCCGCGCCTCCCTATCTACCTCCTCTGTGGTCGCGTAGCTTCGGCCGCCGCCGGCGGGAACCTCCACCTCGCCTCCCTTTTCAACCTTCTTTGTGCTCACATAGCTCTGGCCGTTTTCTTCTCAACATCCATGGAGTTTTGATCCCACTGCCGATCTTATGTGCACGCCCATGGCGCCGTGGCTGCACGAGCTACACGATGGCCGCTGCTGGGCGTTATCGGAGCATCACATTTCGCCAAAAAAATTGCTACAATATTTTTGTTTTCTTGCTACTATATCATATTTTTTTTGCTACTATGTCTCCGGCGAGTATCCGGCGGAATCAGGTTTTGCTACATTTTGTTCTAGATTTTAGCTATAATAGTATACGTTTTTTGCTACAAGTTCTCCGGTGAGGTCTCCGGCGAGACTTCGATGAGGTCGGTTTTGCTACAATAGCAAAACAAAGTTGCTGCAATCTTTGTGTGTATTTGCTACTATAGCATATATTTTTTGCTACTAAGTCTCCGGTGGGTCTCCGGCGACATCTCCGGCGAGTCTCCGGCGAGGTCTGTGTTTTTAGGTGAAAATAGATTTTGCTACAATTGAACCGTTTTTTGCTACTTTGGTACATCATGGTAGCAAAAGTGGGAGAGAGGGCTGGTTGGTTTGATCTGACGGCTGAAAATGTTCCAGATCTGTTGATCGGACGGTTGGGGACCCGGGGGATTAGATTTCTAATCCCCTGGGGGACGCCCAGCACTCCCCTTACCAGTTTACCACCGTTCTTACATATCAGATCGATCGTGATCGTACCGGCCAACCACGCATAACCAGCCGCTAACCTAATAGTAACAAGTAACGAGTCATGGCCGTCCACGGCGACGGCAGCCAAGAAGGGCGGTGGTCAAACCTCGCCGACGACATCCTCTCCGATATCTACCTCAGATCCGTCTCCGCGTACGACGGGGCGCGCTTCGCGGCCGTCTGTTCGTCATGGCGCGCTGCCGTAGCGTGGCACCCCCGGCTGCCGACTCTGCCACTACTGCTCCTGTCCACCGGCGACGGCGAGCGCGACCGGGAGGCGCGGGCGTACAGCCCCGAGGACGGCAGGGCGCTGCGCGTCCCGCTCCCGTGGTTCCCTTGGGGCAACCGACTCGTCGGGTCCTACGAAGGCGGCTGGATCGCCGCCGTGTCCGGCTCCGACGGGCTGCTCGTCGTGAACATATTCTCCGGCGTTCGGGCGGCGCGACTGGACGTAGACATGATCTTCATCCGGAAAATCGTGTTCTCCGAGGACCCGTCGTCCGGCGGCTGTGTTTGGGCCGCGATGACCTCACGATGCACGGTTGCGCTCCATAGGGTTGGCTGCCCTAACCCTTGGTGGACGAGGACGACAATAAACACGTTTAGGGGTCTGCTTCTACTAGACATCGCCTTCTGCAACGGCGAGCTCGTCGGGGTTACTTGCGAGGAACTACTGGTGTTCCACATCGGCGTAAACGAAGACGGCGCTCTGGGGGGAATTCTGGTCTTCCGCGTCGACGTTGATATGACAAGCTTCTACACCATGGAATTATCATCTACCTTAAAATACGTCTTTGAACTGCACGGCAAGCTAGCAATAGCGGTGGAGGTCGGATCAAGAGGATTCAACTGCAAAAAAGGTGATTTTTACAGGGTGTTTGAGCTCGCCGACAATGGCACAACAAGATCACAAAAATACGCCTGGGTTGAGGTGACGAGCTTAGGAGACCACGCCTTATTCCTGGGACCGACGAATTGCAAGGCGGAGCATATTTCAACGGCGATCCGCCGTGGCGGGGTTGAAAGGAACCGCATCTATTACTCCAAGCAACACGCCTATCTTCACAACAACATAGAGTGCTTAGCGACCTTAGACATCGGTAGTTGCACCGTGCATTGTTGGGAAAGCGAAAGCAAGCATCACTTGGAAAGGATTGTGTCACACGGCTATCATTACGGCCGCATGGATCAGGGTGGCGCTAATGGCTATGTGTGGCTCTGGCCTCCTAACTTCTAGTTCCTCATCTGTGAACACCAAGTACCGCGCATTTGTCTCATGTAGAAGTACTGTTGTCATTATTAGGAGAATGACTGGACAGATGAGCTTAAGAATATGAAGAGAATCATATTATATATATGACATTTTTATTGCGGTTTGTTCAGATTTTTCTTTTGTTTGTCCAGTTGTATAAACAATTATCAATTAACCTTTGGTACCATAACATGCATGGATTCGTAAAAAAGTCATGTTATCATGTGTTTTGTCATATTTTTGTTGCATATAAGGGCATGTACAATAGTAGGGAAGTCACGTCTTCTCTTAGCAGTCCATATCATCTAGAGAGGATGATAAATATAATCGGTACAATGCATTATCTCTTATTGTCATCCCTTGCAATAAATGATAATTAATTATTTTTAGTAGGAAATTATGTGACTAAGGGTGTAAAATCAAACCAAAGCGCTAACATGGAATTACTACTTGGATTATTTTTCTTCAAATCTTTGTTTAGTTTCTATGTGTATCCTTGTACATTTCTTCCCTCCCTAAACATTCTCCTTGTAAGACTCTTTTTTCCATTTTAAATATAAAAATATATGTAGAGTGGTAAAAAAACATGTTGCTCCTATAGCATTTGACATATTGAGATAATACATCAATATAGTTATGTCTTTCACAATGCATTGTATCTTATCACGCTATTCTAGGCGGTGGTGTTTGTTATTTGTCAACCTCCCAAATGCATTGTATCTTAAGAGATGTATCTACATTTAGAGCTCGTTTGGCCCGTATCATTTGGGGCTGGAACCAAGAAATTCATTTGTGATTCCAAGAATTAACTTTTTTGGCTGCCACAGAATTGGTTACAGAATTCATTTGAGAATTCCATGGTCTCATCCCATCATGTCGGTACCCTATAATGTCTGTAGATTTGCCAAATGAAATGATATTGTGCCAAACAAGCTCATTTTGTGGACATGTATGCATGTAATTAGACTAGGAATGAATTTTGTCTATGACTCCGTCCAACACTTGTATCTTAGCTACATATGCAACACCAATGTATTTTTCATTTAATATAGTGTCACATACTCATTGATTAGGATACCACGTTAAACATACTCATTGCTTAGGATACCACGTTAAGAAATACCCATTGCAAAAGTCCTTAGGTAGCAACATACTACCTCCATTCGAATGAATATGGCTTACATTTTTTCTGTAAAGTCAAACAATGTAATGTGTAACCAAGTTTTTAGAATAAATTATTAACATGTAAAATACAAAATTAATATCATTAATACATCATGAAATATATTTTCATATATGATATTAAAGTTGTTAACAGTTTTTTCTAAAAGTTCGGTTTTGAGAACAAAACACTAGTAGAAAACCTCTCATCCATCTAAGCCATTGGTACCGGTTCCCTTACGAACCGGTACCAATGGGGTTATCTATACCGGTTGAATGGCTCTGGCGGGCGAGGAGATTTGGTACCGGTTCGTTAGAGCTTTCGCATCGGTTCGTGTTAGGAACCGGTACGAAAGGTCTTCGGCCAAAATTCAGACGCGTGGTGGGGCCCGGGCTGGACCTTTGGTACCGGTTCGTAACACGAACCGGTACGAAAGGGTACCCAGCCATATCAAAATCGCCCAGATCGTCCCGAGCCCCTCGCCGGCTCTCATTTTTCTCTTCTTCCTCACAATCTAAATTTTTCTCCACCTCTCACACTCCAATAATCTTTATTTTTCTCCACCATTTTAACAAGATTAACGACCTCCATCTATCCAAGGGTTAGCAATATCATCCTTTCTTCCGGCGTTCCTAATTTAGCTCATTTCTTTGGTAGTTTAACTCGTACTATTTTTCTAGTGCTAGCAAGGTGTTTGATGAAATGCCTAAGTTAGGGATTTTACTTTTTTATAATCAATTTGAGCTGAAATTATGGTATATTTTGTAGGTTTTAATTAGTATCATCCCCGTCCTCACCGCCGTCGATCGCTAGCGTCGTCCCCTAGCCGGCACCGTACAACCTCGGTGAGCCTCTTCTTTTTTATAAAAAAAACTTAGTTTTATGTGATGAACTTGAATATTAGTTAAGTTGGTCACTCATATATCCATGATGTTGTGTACTTAATGATTTTTGATATACATATAAAATGCAGATGAGTCGACAATGGATGTACGGTGACCGGTGCCATCCCGAGTTCATTATCGGCATGCATTACTTTCTCAACGTGGCTGAGGCAAACAGCAGTCGAATGGTTTCATGTATTGTCCATGTAGTTCCCGTAAGAATATGAAGGATTACTCTACCTCGAAGACCCTTCACGTCCACCCGCTGGAGAATGGTTTCATGCCCAGCTATAATTGTTGGACCAAGCACGGAGAAAGAGGGGTTATATTGGAAGACAACGAAGAAGAAGAGGATAGTGACAACTATCCCAGCTTATTCACTGAAGACGGTGGTAGTAGAATGGGGGTAGACGAAGCTGAAGAAGAGCTCATTTTCGATGAGCCGATTTTTGATGACCCGGATGACGATTTGGGTCGGGCCATTCTTGATGCGAAGATGAACTCGCGGAAATGAAAAGGAGAGGTTGAAGTTGGAGAAAATGTTAGAGGATCACAACAAACCGTTGTACCCAAATTGCGAAAATGGTCGAAAAAGCCGGGTACCACGCTGGAATTGCCGCAGTGGAAGGCGTAGAATGGTACTTCGACAAGGGATTTGAAAAGTTGCTGAAAATAATAAAGAAGATGCTTCCAGGGGAGAACGTGTTGCCCTCTAGCACGTACGAAGCAAAGAAGGTTGTCTCGCCCTCTAGGATTAGAGGTGCGGAAGATACATGCATGCATCAATGATCGCATCCTCTACCGCGGGGAGTACGAGAATTTGAATGCATGCCCGGTATGTAGTGCATTGAGGTATAAGATCAGTGCGAGATGACCCCGGCGATGTTGAGGGTGAGTCCACCCCGGTGAAGAGGGTTCCTGCGAAGGTGATGTGGTATGCTCCTATAATACCACGGTTGAAACGTTTGTTCCAGAACAAAGAGCATGCCAAGTTGTTGCGATGGCACAAAGAGGACCGTAAGAAAGATGTGATGCTCGAGACACCCCGCCGACGGGTCGCAGTGGAGAAAAATCGATAGAGAGTTCAAGTCATTTTCAGATGACGCAAGGAACTTAAGATTTGGTCTAAGTACGGATGGCTTTAATCCTTTCGGGAGCAGTAGCTCCAACCATAGCACCCGGCCGGTGACTCTATGTATCTATAACCTTCCTCCTTGGTTGTGCATGAAGCGGAAGTTCATTATGATGCCGGTGCTCATCCAGGGCCCGAAGCAACCCGGCAACGACATTGATGTGTACCCGAGGCCATTGGTTGAAGAACTTTTAGAGTTGTGGCGTGACGAAGGTGTACCCGTGTGGGATGAGCACGAACAAAAGGAATTTAACCTACGAGCGTTGTTATTTGTAACCATCAATGATTGGCCTCGCTCTTGGTAACATTTCAGTAGGCAGCCAAACAAGGGATACAATGCATGCACACACCGTTTAGGTGAGACTCGATAGTATTTATTTGGGAAACAAGAATGTGTACCGGGCATCGTCGATTTCTTCCAAAACAACATCACGTAAGAAAGAGAGGAAAGCATTTCGGAGGTGAGGCAGATAACCGAACCAAGCCTACCCGCCCTAATGGGGAAGTTATATATGATATGGTCAAGGATTTAGAAGTGATCTTTGGAAAGGGTCCCGACGGACAATCTGTTTCGCATGATGTTGACGGACACGTACCCATGTGGAAGAAGAAGTCGATATTTTGGGAGCTACCCTACTGGAAATTCTTAGAGGTTCACTCTGCAATCGACGTGATGCACGTGACGAAAAATCTTTGCGTGAACCTGCTAAACTTCTTGGGCGTGTATGGGAAGACAAAAGATACACCGGATGCACTGCAGTGACCAAAGAAAGTATCCACGAAGGAAACAACCCGAATCCAGAGAAGTATCAAGGTCCCGCTGCCTATGCTCTTACCAAAGAGGAGAAGGAGATCTTTTTGAAGTCCCGAGTAGCATCAAGGTCCCGTCCGGCTTCTCGTCGAATATAAAGGGAATAATAAACATGTCGGAGAAAAAGTTTCAAAACCTAAAGTCTCATGACTGCCACGTGATTATGACACAATTACTTCCGGTTGCATTGAGGGGGCTTCTCGCCGGAAAATGTTCGAGTACCCATTGTGAAGCTATGTGCGTTCCTCAATGCAATTTCTCGAAGGTGATCAATCCACTTACTCTACAAAATTTACGGAAGGATGTGGTCCAATGTCTAGTCGCCTTCGAGTTGGTGTTCCCACCATCCTTCTTCAATATTATGACACATCTCCTAGTTCACCCGGTCGAAGAGATTGGCGTTCTCGGTCCCGTATTTCTACACAACATGTTCCCCTTTGAGAGATTCATGGGAGTCTTAAAGAAGTACGTTCATAACCGTGCTAGGCCGAAGGAAGCATCTCCAAGGGCTATGGAACGGAGGAGGTCATTGAGTTTTGTGTTGACTTTATTCCTCGACCTTAAGCCGATCGGTGTTCCCGAATCGCGCTATGAGGGGAGACCGCATGGAAAAGGCACGCTAGGAAAGAAATCAGCAACGTGTATGGACGGACATTCTTTCACTCAAGCACACTACACAGTTCTACTTAATTCCATCTTGGTGGCTCCGTACAAAGAGGAACACAAGGAGATCTTACGCTCTAAATACCTCGGAGCAACGTGAAGATTGGATTGATGGAGAACACATGGAGACTTTCGGCGGTTGGTTGCAAACACGTCTCATGAATGTCACCGATGACGAGCAGCTGTACTTGTTGGCCAAGCAACCATCTTCTACTATATCGACTTTTCAAGGGTACGAGATTAATGGGAACACATTTTACACTTTCGCCCAAGACAAAAAGAGCACCAACCAAAACAGTGGTGTCCGCTTTGATGCGTAAGATGGCAATGGGAACAAGGTCACATATTATGGGTACATAGAGGAGATATGGGAACTTGACTATGGACCTAATTTCAAGGTCCCTTTGTTCCGGTGTAAATGGTTCAACCTCGAAAGACGGGGTACATGTAGACCCGCAGATGCGGAATGACTACGATGGATTTCAAGAATCTTGGGTACGACACCGAACCATTCGTCCTAGCCGTTGAAGTGGCTCAGTGTTTTTATGTGAAGGATATGTCTAGCAAACCGAAAAAAAGAAAAGAAAGGCAAGAGGACACATCATACGATGAGCCAAAGCGGCACATAGTTCAAGAAACATCGTGGGAGTAGAGGACAAGACAGACATGTCAGAAGATTATAATAAGTTTGACGATATTCCACCCTTCAAGGTAAAAATTGACCCAAGCATCATCTTAAACAATGAAGATTGTCCATGGTTGCGTCGCAAGAAGAAGAAAGGGAAACGAGCGAAGAAAAACTCGGAAGACTAGCTAGCTACATATAGGGATCATAACTTGTGTATCTCAATATGGAAATCACTTTTGTGTAATGATGTTACCGTATGTAAGATATTAACAATGGAGATGGTTGGCTTGTTTTACTAGTTAAGTCACGGCTTGCAGGGAAATTTTTCCGAGGCGGAACTTCCGAATATGCCATATATAGGGCATGTGCACCAAGGGCATATTCGAGAAGTTCCGCCATGGGAGATTTCCCAACCCTTTCCGCAACATTGTTAGAGGAGATGGAGTCTTGCACGGGCTTGCAGGAAAAAAATTCCGAGGCGGAACTTCCGAAGATGCCATATGGCGTGTGCACCAAGGGCATCTTCGACAAGTTCCGCCACGGGAGATTTCCCAACCCTTTCCCCAACATTTGTTAGAGGAGATGGAGTCTTCCACGGGCTTGCAGTGGAAATTTTTCCGAGGCGGAACTTCCGAAGATGCCATAGGGCGTGTGCACCAAGGGCATCTTCGACAAGTTCCGCCACGGGAGATTTCCCAACCCTTTCCTCCATCCATGGTGATGAAACTCTCCATCCATGTTGGCTTGTTGAGCTGCTTCCCATGGTGTATCGATGCTCCTTTTATAGGCAGATCGTCCTTATCCCGCCGACAGACTTTAGTACCGGTTGCAGACACGAACCGGTACTAAAGGTTACCCACGCGTCCTTATCCCGCCGACAGCTTTAGTACCGGTTGCACCCACCAACCGGTACTAAAGGTTACCCACGCGTCCTTATCCCACCGACGGGGCGTCGTGCGCTACATACTTTATCTCATCGAGCGGGGCGTCCTTATCCTGCCGACATGACTTTAGTACCGGTTGCACCCACCAACCGGTACTAAAGGTTTGCCTCTCGTCTTCCCGCCTATTTTCTTCCCACGCTTTTCACCGGTTCCCGCCTTTGTCTTCCCGCCATTTTTCCACTATATATATGTAGGCTTGGCCACCATTTACATATCACATCTAGACTCATATCTCGCAAACCTCATCATTCTCTCCCATGGCTTCCATCGCATCTCTAACCCCCCGGGAGGCGGAGGCGCTTTGCGCCTCGAACTACCCTCGCCCGCCGGGCTACCGCGTCCCGACCGGCTGGTTGCTAAGCGTCGGAGGCGTACCGGTCCCTCCAGTCCCTCTAGGTGTGGCGCGCGAGATGGCCATCACGAACCACTACTACTTCGAGCTCACGCGCAGCAGCCGGAGGAATCCCCGATGGCATCCCGACTACAGCCCGACTTGGGAAAGCTTCTTCATCAATCGGCGTGAGAGGGCGCTTTCCAGGCATGAGGAGGGCGGTCCGCCTCCTTCGAACTTCAACGAGGCCGGCCGTCGGCTGTGGTGGCGCGGCCGGACTCTCCAGGGCGTCATGGCCTACCGTGGCCCCCGCCTGCGCTACCCTCAGGCTCCCGACCCACGCGTGCTCACCCGCCGACCGGAGAGTACCGCGACCCCGATGCCGGCGACGATGATGACGGCGACTACGACGACTACAAGTGGCGACTACTACAGGGCTAGGCACGAGTATGACCGAATGACTCCAACAGTAGAATTTGGCCATGTATCTTTAATTTTCGGCTAAGCTATGTATTTTAATTCGAGTTCAATCGTAATAAAATTTTATTCCCGCCCTTTCTTTCCCGCCTTTTTCCGTCGTACGTGGCGGGAAAGTTTCCCGCATGGACGGCGTCGTGGCAAGAGTAAAGAATAGAAATAGATAATATATAGAAAAGAATTAGAAAATATATAGAAAAGAAATATAAAAAAGGATATAGAAAACAAATAGAAAAGAAAACAAACGGAAATAGAAAAAGAAATAGAAAAGAAATAGAGAAGAAAAGAAACAGAAAATAAAAAGAAAAGAAAAGAAACACAAAAGAAAAGAAAAAAACATAAAAGAAAAGAAAGAAGAAACAGAAAACAAAATAAATAGAAAAGAAATATAAAAGAAAAGAAACACAAAAGAAAGGGGAACGAAAATGAAAAGAAAAGAAATAGAAAATTAAAAGAAATAGAAAATGAAAAGAAAAGAAATAGAAAATGAAAAGAAATAGAAAATGAGAAGAAAAGAAAAGAAACACAAAATAAAAGGAAAAAGAAACGAAAAGAAAGAAAGAAAACAAGAAAAGAAAAAAGAAACAAAGAAAAGAAAAGAAAACAAGAAAAGAAAAAAGAAAACAAAAAAAAACCCTTTAGTACCTATGTAGTACCACCAACTGGTACGAAGGTCTTTCAGTACTGGCTGGTGGTACCAACCGGTACTAAAGCGCCCATCCCCTCGTTCTACACTTAGCGCGCGCGACGAAGTCCCCAAATCCCTTCTCCTCGCCGCGCGACGCACAAAGCGTAGAGCCGCCGACGCACCACACGCCGCCGACGCCGCTCGGACGCAACCACGCCGCCGCCGACAGCAGCCGCCGCCGACGCGCGAGCCGCCACCGCCGATGCACCGCCGCCGCCGCGAGTAACCTCCCCGCCCTCTCCTCCTTCTTTCCTCCTTTCTCCTCACGCCGTCGCTTCTCCGCACGGCGCGGAGCTCGCCGCCGCGGCCACCTCGCTTCTCGCACGCCGCGGGCCACCTCGCCTCCGCACGCCTCGGCCACCTCGACGGCGCTCGCAGCCTAGCTTCGCCTCCGCACGCCGCTCCCCACCTCCCACGCCGAGGCCGGCCATGTGTTCGACAAAATGCCGCCGCCCGCTCGCAGACGGGGACGCCGCCTGCAAGGCCTGCGCCGCCGGCCGCCGACACGCGGGTGGCGCGGTGGACGCCATGGGCGGGCTCGTGTGCTGGGGCGACGACAACCGGACGTCCCTCCGGAGGAGCTGCCGGCCGACCCGCCAACTACTCCGCGGGCGAGCAGCCCGGCCCGTCAGGGCCACGGCGGCCGGCGCGTGCCCGCACGTGACCGGGTGGGCGCCAGCAGGGAAGAAGAGCGCGCGGCGGCCACGGGCGGTGCGGAGGTTGGCGGGGGCGGCGGCTGCGGTCCGGTGGGAGGCGGGGTGGGCGGCGGCGGCCGCGGCCGGAGTGGGGCGGACGTCTGCCGGCCGAGCGGCCGGCGCGGACACGCGCGCGATGGAGGGCGGCGGCTGTCGGGGGGATGACCCCTGGTATGGTGAAGTCCACGAGTTTACGACCGCGTAGCATTTCGCGGATCAAGAAAAGATGGCACGGTTCAAAAGATATGAAGCAAAGAAGATAAAGAAGAAGAGCTGCGAGCTGGGCCGGCTTCCGGCTCCCGCGGCCCGTCCGGCTGCGGCCTCCTCGGCCTGCTCCCGCCCCCGCCCGGGTGGGCCGACTGCCGGCTCCCGCCGGCCCATCTGGCTCCGGTTCCGCCTGGCCCATGCGAGGCCGGCTCCCCCTGGCCGACTGGGCCTCCCCGCGCGCTGGGCCGCGTCCGGCTCCCAGCTTCCCTGGTCCGTGTCCGGATGGACCGCTCCAGGCCGCCTGGCCACCGGCCGCCTCGTGCGCGCGTGGCCGGCTCGCCCGATCGAGAGATCGATCGACCGCTCCGTGCCAGCTGCCAGCTTCATCATCCAGAGAGCGATCAAGGCCAACTTCTCCCGTACATGGCCGGCTCCAACTCTCCAACCTCCACGTACAGTATTCAAGGCCAAGAGCAGGTCAAACCATGTACGAGCCAGCTGCTCCATCAGGCGTACGTGAAGGTGTGATCGACCAAGGCATTGGATGCTCTGCCATGCTAGCGATCGTACAGACAAGACAAGGCAACGTGCTACACTGCCAGACTATTGTAGTGCAACAGTAGCACTGTAGCGCACAGTTGATGGAACCCCAGTAGTCACCTCATGTACAGTAACTGCGGGCCATCACTTGTCCCCTGGGTGCCATTATATAAGACACACCAGGGGGAGCCCTTCAGGCTCATTCTCTTCATGGCCAACGAGGCCATCGCTGCCTCCCTCACTCAGCTCGCATACGAGCAGCCGGCCAGGCTCTCTCCAAGCCGGCCTGGCTCCCTCTTAGCTCACAGTAGCTTCTTCCTTATCAGGACAAACAGCTCAAGGAGCAACTACGTACCACACATATACCGTCATATACATCGACATGCAGGAGTAGGGGTTTTACCTCCACCGCGAGGGCCCCGAACCCGGGTACATCACCGCGTGCCGTGTACCAATCCCGCATCCGGATACCGTCGACGCCCATACAGGAACCACCTAACTTTAGCTACCCCGTAGCATATGCCGTGACGATACCACGACATTTGGCGCCCACCGTGGGGCATGCAGTGGCGCCGGCCGGAGTTCGTCCGGACGGGACCCTTCCTCATCATCGTCACCGCCGCGGCCTTCAACGCCGCCGGCATCGCCGCTCTCTCCGGGCACGGCTTCACCGCCGCGGCCTTCAACGCCGCCGGCATCGCCGCCCTCTCCGGGCACGTCGTCCTCACCGCCGCGGCCTCCAACGCCGCGAGCTTCGTCTCCGCCTCGTCCCTCGCTGCCGTGAGCTTCCTCACCATCTTCGTCGTCGCCGCGGTCGACGCCGCGACCACCTTCTCCGTTGACGCCGCCGTGGGCCTCAGCCTCGCCGCGTTTTCTTGGCCCCGGGGAACCGCCGCATGCCCGGCTGGCTGCGGCCGCAACCGCCGCGTCATCTTCTTCACCAGCACCTGGGTCCCCAACAGCGCCTGGGGGCTTGGCCTCGCCCGCATGCGGTAGCAGCAGAAGCTGCGCAGCGCGCAGCAAGCCAGGCAGCCGTAAGCGGCCACGAGCAGCAGCAGCACCTCGCGCACCTGCGCGCGAACAGCCAGCAGCAGGCAACTCGCCCGCACCGCCGTTCCCCCTCGACCGGGCTCTGTCCTCTCCACTGCGGCTCCATCCTCCTGCGCGCGCAACCGCATCAGCGCCCAAGCGCTAGCTCATCCGTGTGAGCAGCAGCAGCTGGCAGCATCCGCGCAGCCAAAACAGCTAGCTAGCACTAGCACTCAAGAAAATAGCAAGAGCCAAGCACAGTTCATCGTGCATGCAAGCTGCAGCGCTCGCGCGCGCAAGCAGCAGCGGCAATCGCGGCCGCATCAGCGTCCATCCGCGCCGCCAGAGCCTGCGCCCCGTCGACCTCCGCAGCATCCTCCGGCCGCCCGCGTACGCGTGCTGCCCCGCGTGGAGCTCTCCTCCGGCCTGTAGCAGCCGCCCGCTCCGCGCCCCGCAACAGCAGCACCGCGGCGTCCGACTCCGCCAACAGCAGCTGCACCTCAGCGCCTGCTCCTCTGCAAGTAGCAGCAGCGCCGTGCGAACGCGTCATCCGACTCGCCACCGTCCGGCTTCGCCTCTGCGTCCGGCTATCCCGCGATCCTCATCTTCACCTCGCGGTAACCGTTCATCCGGCTGCCTCACCGCCGGCTTCCGCGTGCCACCGGCTGCGCCCGTGCCCAAGTCCGGCCACCGGCTGCGCCCGCGCCCATGACCTCCTCTTCGACCGCACCAGCTGCACCACGCCTCTGCCGGCTGCGCGTCCATCAGGCAAGGCAGCTATGTCCGCCTCGCGAACCCGCAGCACCTCCGGCTGCACGCTCTAACTTGCCGGCTCGCAGCTCCAACCTGCCTCTGCGACTCAAGCGCCACCGACCGCACCTCGTCAGGCCCCGGCTGCTCCCCACGCGCCTCCGCCCGCTACGGCCTCCGCCGGCTTCGCCTCTCGCACCTCCGTTACACGCCGTCCGCGCCCTGCGCCCCAGCTGCGCCCACATCGACCTGTGCTGGCTTCACCCCAAGCACGGCTCGTGGCCGGCTCCGCCCTGCGCTGCTCATCTCCGTCTAGCTTCGGTGTCACCCAGGTCCGGCGCCTTCGCCGCCTCGCGCTCCACCTGCGCCGCGCCACCCTCCTGCCGGCTCGCGCGCGGCACCAGCGCCTCGTTGTGCTCCGGCTGATGAGAGCTGCCGGCCGAAAGAAAAAAGAGCAAGAAAGTGGTGTGGCCGGTTGAAAAAAAAAAAAAAAAAAAGAAGGGAAAAAATAGGAGTGGAGCCGGCTGGAGTAACATGGCCGGATGAGAAAAAAAACAAACGAGTGGGGCCAGCTGATCGTGCGGCTGCCGGCTGAGAAAAAGAAAATGAAGGAAAAAAAGAAAAAGAGAATGTTGGCCGGCTGAAAAAAAAGGCTCGCCGGCTGAAAATAAATCCCCTGGCCGGGTAAAAAATAGAAAGAAAAGTGGCCGGCTCAAGCAAGCCGCCGACTGAAAAAATTAAGAAGAAATGAAAATAAATGTCCGGCTGAAACATGCCGCCGACTGAATCCGCTTGATGTTCGATTCGATCGAGCCGGCTGCACTAGTGCCGGCTGGACGGGTTATTCTTAACCCGGCTGGGGCTGGGTTCGTTTGGTTGGTCGCTCGATTTCGCTCGTACCGGTTCCGCCTATCCAGGCCGGCTGGGAATGGGATGAGTGGAGCCTGCACCGACTGAACCAGCCCGAGCGCGTTTGGTCGCCCGTCCGGCTGAACCTGAGCAGCCGGAATCTGCATCGACTCGTACATCTGCAGCGCGTTTGGTAGCTTGGCCGGCCGGAGTCAAGCCGGCCGAGGCCATCAGCCCATCGACACTTCCCCACGCGCGTGAATCGGCCACCCCGAGAGACACTCGGGGCTATCCCCTCTCACACCGGCCGCGCCTCCGCACCTCTTCCGGCTGCGCCTTCACCGCCACCGGCCGCGCTTCGCCCTCTTCCGGCCGCGCTTGCACCGACTCGCCCGCCGGCCGCGCCCTCGCCGCCACCCGCAGCGCGTTTGATGGCTTGGCCGGCCGGAGCCAAGACGGCTGAGGCCACCAGCCACTCCCTCGCCTCTACGGCTTCCACAACTCGTCATCACTATCGAGATCAACCCCACAGCGAAAACAAAATGTAAGTATCGTTGAGTAACTCTCCGCACCGCTGCTCAGCCGGGTAACCCGAGTTACACCTCGGGGCTACCCCTCTTCCGCCGCACTTCGTCGATTAACCCCGGACCGACTCAACTCGTCCCGGGGCTCGCCGGCTGGTCCACGATGCTCTATCCCACGGACGGCTTAGTAGTGTGTACGGTACCAAAGGCCCACTCTTCGACTCAGCCGTTGTCCGCAACCCGGCTTCATGGCTAGCAAGAGCAAAAGCCGGAGGTCGCCTCACATGAACAACGTCCAAAGAGAGATCACCTTGGGCATCCCGGCCTTCGCCGATGTAGCTCGAATGAGTCCGCCCCTCAAAGTCTAAGTACCGTGCGCTCCACTTTGCGGCCCACTCTGACCTAGCTACGCACCGCAATCCGGCCGTATGGCCGGCAAGAGAAAAATCCAAAGAGCGGGGGACATGAAAATGACTCTGTGGGGCTCTGACGAAACCGAGCCAACATCCCTCTACATAAAGCTAGCATCGCTAAGGCTGCACATATTATATGTCTTTACCGACTAACTTTGTCTCTTATATGACTATCTCCGATGGACTACATCGAGTTGGCGGACCCTCAAGGTCCACACGCCGGCGGACACCGCGTCCACCTTGCCGCGGCCCGTAGCCTTCGAGCTGGCGGTCCTCGCCGACCACTTCCGGGTGCTCTTCGAAGACGAGCCGGCGGACACCGAGTCCACCTTGCCAGCGGCCCAGAGCCTTCGAGCCGGCGGTCCTCGGCCGACCACTTCCGGGTGCTCTTCGACACGAGCCGGCGGACACCGCGTCCACCTTGCCGGCCGGCCCGCAGCCTTCGAGCCGGCGGTCCTCGCCGACCACTTCCGGGTGCTCTTCGAAGACGAGCCGGGCAGACACCGCGTCCACCTTGCCAGCGGCCTAGAGCCTTCGAGCCGGCGGTCCTCGCCGACCACTTCCGGTGCTCTTTCGACGACGAGCCGGCGGACACCGCGTCCACCTTGCTGGGCCGCCCGTAGCCTTTCGAGCCGGCGGTCCCGCCGACCACTTCCGGTGCTTCAGCAAGCACAAACCGGCGGACACCGCGTCCACCTTGCCGGGGCCGGCCCGTAGCCTTCGAGCCGGCGGTCCTCAGCCGACCACTTCTCGGTGCTCTTCGAAGACAAACCGGTGCGGGACACCGCGTCCACCTTGCCGGGCCGCCCGCAGCCTTCGAGCCGGCGCGGTCTCGCCGCGATGTCCCGGCCGGCCTCGCGCCATGTCTCCGGCTGGCGCCACCGCCATCATCCGGCTGCGCCTTCGCCGCCTTATACCGGCTGCCTTCGCCGCCTTCGCCGCATCGTCCGGCTGCGCCTTCGCCGCCACGTCCGGCTGCGCCTCCGCCGCCTCGTCCGGCTGGCTGCGCGCTGTTCGCGGCTGGCGCTTTTCGCCTGCGCTGCTCTGGTTGGCTGCGCTTTCTCGCATCGCCTGGCTCGCGCCGCGCTGTCTGGCTGTGCTTCCGCCAGACTGTCCGACCGCTTCGCAGCATTGGCCTGCTGCGCATCGCTGCTGTCCGGCTGGCTGCGCTCCGCCGTTGTCTGGCTGGCTGCGCTTCTCCGCATCGCCTGGCATGCGCTCGCCGCCTTGCCTAGGCTTCCGCTGCACTGCACTGTTTTCGCTGCAGATTGCCTGCTGCGCCTCGCTGCTGTCCTGGTTGCGCTTATCGCTGCTCGCCTGGCTGCGCTTATCGCTGCTGCCTGGCCGCGCCTCCGCCGCTTGCCTGGCTGGCTGCGCTTTTCTCGCACGTCTGCGCTCCGCTGCTAGCCTGGCCGCGCTCCGCTGCACTATCCGGCCGTGCTATCGCTGCTGTCTGGCCGTTTTCGCTTATCGTCCTGCGCTGCTGCTGCTCGCCGCCTGGTTAGTGCCGCCGATCGCTCGCTGCGCTCATCGCTGCTTCGCCGGCTGCTCGCTCGGCTGGCTGCGCCGCTGCATCGCCTGGCTGCGCTCGCCGCTCGTCTGGCTGTTTTCGCTTATCGCCTGGCTGCGCTGCGCTGCTCGTCTCGGCTGGCTGCGCCATGCCGCGATCGCCTGGCTGCGCTTATCGCTGCCTCGTCCGGCTGCGCTCGCTGCCTCGTCCGCCGTTTTCGCCATCGCCCGGCTGCACTCGCGCTGCTTCGTCCGGATGCGCCGCTGCATCGCCCAGCCGCGCCTTCGCCGCCATGTTCCGGCTGCGCCTCAGCCGTCGTCCGGTTGCGCCTTCGCCGCCTCGTCCGGCTGCGCCTCCGCCGCCATCGCCCGGCTGCGCCTTCGCCGCCCGCGCCTCAGCATCACCCGGATGCGACATCGCCGCCTTGTTCCGGCTACGCCTTCGCCGCCATGTTCCGGCTGCGCTCCGCCATCATCCGGCTGCGCCTTCGCCGCCTTACGCATGGTTGAGGCCAGCCCTGGCACATCCGCGCCTCTCGCCTCCGCCGTGCTTTGGCAGCACCGTGCAGCGTCGCGAGCTACATCGACATCGCCATCATCATCTACATCAACAACATCAAGTTTGGGACCCTCCACGCGACTCGATTGCTCTTCGAGTCCCACGCAGGCTCGGGGGCTAATGTTGGGGGGATGACCCCCGGTATGGTGAAGTCCACGAGTTTACGACCGCGTAGCATTTCGCGGATCAAGAAAAGATGGCACGGTTCAAAAGATATGAAGCAAAGAAGATAAAGAAGAAGAGCTGCGAGCTGGGCCGGCTTCCGGCTCCCGCGGCCCGTCCGGCTGCGGCCTCCTCGGCCTGCTCCCGCCCCCGCCCGGTGGGCCGACTGCCGGCTCCCGCCGGCCCATCTGGCTCCGGTTCCGCCTGGCCCATGCGAGGCCGGCTCCCCCTGGCCGACTGGGCCTCCCCGCGCGCTGGGCCGCGTCCGGCTCCCAGCTTCCCTGGTCCGTGTCATGGTGGAAGTTTCAGTTTGGACATACATCCTCAATCTCATATGAGAATAATAATTGTTGCCACATGCTTATGCATAAAAGAGGAGTCCATTATCTGTTGTCCATGTTGTCCCGGTATGGATGTCTAAGTTGAGAATAATCAAAAGCGAGAAATCCAAAATGCGAGCTTTCTCCTTAGACCTTTGTGACAGTGCGGCATGGAGGTACCCCATTGTGACACTTGGTCAAAACATGTGCATTGCAAAGATCCGGTAGTCCAAGTTAATTAGGACAAGGTGCGGGCACTATTAGCATATTATGCATGAGACTTGCAACTTGTAAGATATAATGTACATAACTCATATGCTTTATTACTACCGTTGACAAAATTGTTTCATGTTTTCAAAATAAAAGCTCTAGCACAAATATAGCAATCGATGCTTTCCTCTTTGAAGGACCATTCTTTTACTTTCAATGTTGAGTCAGCTTCACCTATTTCTCTCCACCTCAAGAAGCAAACACTTGTGTGAACTCGTGCATTGATTCCTACATACTTGCTTATTGCACTTATTATATTACTCTATGTTGACAATATCCATGAGATATATATGTTACAAGTTGAAAGCAACCGCTGAAACTTAATCTTCTTTTGTGTTGCTTCAATACCTTTACTTTGAATTATTGCTTTATGAGTTAACTCTTATGCAAGACTTATTGATGCTTGTCTTGAAGTGCTATTCATGAAAAGTCTTTGCTTTATGATTCACTTGTTTACTCATGTCATACACATTGTTTTGATCGCCGCATTCACTACATATGCTTTACAAATAGTATGATCAAGTTTATGATGGCATGTCACTCCGTAAATTATCTTTGTTATCGTTTTACCCGCTCGGGACGAGCGTAACTAAGCTTGGGGATGCCGATACGTCTCCAACGTATCGATAATTTCTTGTGTTCCATGCCACATTATTGATGTTATCTACATGTTATATGCACACTTTATGTCATATTCGTGCATTTTCTCGGAACTAACCTATTAACAAGATGCCGAAGTGCCGCTCTCGTTTTCTGCTGTTTTTGGTTTCGTAAATCCTAGTAACGAAATATTCTCTGAATCGGACGAAATCAACGCCTGTGTTCCTATTTTACCCGAAGCCTCCGTAACACACGAGAACCGCCAGAGAAGGGAGGCAGGGCCACCAAACCCTACCCCGGCGCGGCTAGGGGGGCGCCCCTAGGGTGTGGGCCCCCTTCGACCTTCCCGCACCGCCTCTTCGCCTATATAAAGCCCCCGGATCAGAAAACCCGATACCAATTGACGAAACCCACGTAAACCTGCCGAGCCGCCGCCATCGCGAAGCCAAGATCCGGGGGACAGGATCTCTGTTCCGGCACGCCGCCGGAGCGGGGAAGTGCCCCGGAAGGCTTCTCCATCGACACCGCTGCCATCTCCACCGCCATCTTCATCACCGCTGCTGCTCCCATGAGGAGGGAGTAGTTCTCCATCGAGGCTCTGGGGCTGTACCGGTAGCTATGTGGTTCATCTCTCTCCTATGTAGTTCAATACAATAATCTCATGAGCTGCCTTACATGATTGAGATTCATATGATGATGCTTGTAATCTAGATGTCATTATGCTAGTCAAGTGGGTTTTACTTATGTGATCTCCGGAGACTCCTAGTCCCACGTGTGTAAAGGTGACAAGTGTGTGCACCGTGTGGGTCTCTTAGGCCATATTTCACGAATACTTACTCATTGAATGGCATAGTGAGGTGCTTATTTATATCTCTTTATGATTGCGGCATGTTGTATCACAATTTATCTATGTGCTACTCTAGTGATGTGTTATTAAAGTAGTTTTATTCCTCCCGCATGTGTGCAAAGGTGACAATGCGTGCACCGTGTTAGTACTTGGTTTATGCTATGATCATGATCTCTTGTAGATTATGGAGTTAACTATTGCTATGATATATTGATGTGATCTATTCCTCCTACATATGCATGAAGGTGACAGAGTGCATGCTATGCTAGTACTTGGTTTAGTCTGTTGATCTATCTTACACTAAAGGTTACTAAAACATGAGCATTATTGTGGAGCTTGTTAACTCCGGCATTGAGGGTTCGTGTAATCCTACGCAATGTGTTCATCATCCAACAAAAGTGTAGAGTATGCATTTATCTATTCTCGTTATGTGATCAATGTTGAGAGTGTCCACTAGTGAAAGTGTAATCCCTAGGCCTTGTTCCTAAATACCGCCGAGTTACTACCGCTTGTTTACTACTACTCGCGTTACTACTGCTGAGTTACTACCGCTTGTTTACCGTTTTACTATGTTACTAATGCCGCAATACCACCACCATCAACTACACGCCAAGCACTTTTCTCGGCACCGTTGCTACTCGCTCATACTTATTTATACCACCTCGTATTTCACTATCTCTTCGCCGAACTAGTGCACCTATTTGGTGTGTTGGGGACACAAGAGACTTCTTGCTTTGTGGTTGCAGTGGTTGCATGAGAGGGATATCTTTGACCTCTTCCTCCCTGAGTTCGATAAACCTTGGGTATCCACTTAAGGGAAACTTGCTGCTGTTCTACAAACCTCTGCTCTTGGAGGCCCAACACTGTCTACAAGAATAGAAGCTCCCGTAGACATCAGCGCGGCCGGCGCCGGCGTCGCGGTTCTCGCGGCGGTGGGGCTGACCTTCTACCTCGTGGGGTTATACATGTTGTTCTCGTTCTTAGTTTGCTACATTTTTAGCAAACGATTAGCAATATGATGCCATTGCATTATCACTAGGTGTTCCGGCACTCTATGGTTTCGCTATTAATCGGTTTACATAGAGAGAAGAGCGAGAGGAGGAGCGCCGAGTGCTAGGGTTAGGGTCCGTAGCGGTGCCGAGTCTGTGGCGGTGCCGCCGCGACATAGAGAGAAGAGCGAGAGGACGAGCGCCGAGTGTTAGGGTTAGGGTCTGTAGCGGTGCCGAGTCCGTGGCGGTGCCGCCGCGACATAGAGAGAAGAGCGAGAGGAGGAGGGGGAACACCGTGTCCGTGGCCGTGGCGGTCCGTTAGGGTTTTTTTGCTTTCTTCATTTCAATTGTTATCCATCTAGCAATCTGTTATATGATCATTACATGATGAATGAAATACAATTGCTTTCTTAATTTTGCAGTTGACATTGAGGTATGGAGGACGGCACCTTCGTCCGAGATGAGGAGGGGGAAGAAGCGGTGCAGCGATTGATCTATGAGAGTGCCCGTGGTCCGGAACCCGACGATGGAGATGACAACGAGTACCCCGACTTTCTGAATGATTTTGGCGAGGGACTTGAGTCTGAACAAGTTAGAAAAGACAATGAAGTGTCCATCACAAACTCCGCCGAGGTGTATATCTATGTATCAATTAGTCACGTGTTCATCCCTAGATGCATTCATTTATTTGTATTGCACTTATTAACGAATAATTTTTTCTTTTAGCCTTCTGGATCATCGAGCAAGTCTGTTAGAACAAAACGAGGCCCGACGCGGGTGCTAAAGTGCGAGGGCAGGTTAGCCCTCACGGCATTCAAGGCTAATGGTGAACCAGTGGAGCCCAAGGAGTTTTGCCGCAAATTTACAAGTCAATCCGGAGTTATTGTTAGGGACCATGTACCGATCAGCATTCAAGAGTGGCATAAGCCGAAGAACCCGGAGAGTGGTGCTAGTTATGTCAACGACGCGATGAAAAAATTTCTTTGGGACACGCTCATGACAAAGTTCAGCCTACCGGAAGACATGACGGAAGGCCGAAGAATAAAGTCAAGGAATGGACATGGAAGAAGATGGCCATACAATTCCAGCACCTTCAAGAAAAATTTATGGGACAAATATAAGAATGAAGATCCAAGTATTCGATGATAATCTAGTGAAGATAAAAGATCACCGGGCCGCATTTAAGGAGTATAAGCAATCGTCTACTTTTGTGTCCCGATCGAAGAAAAATACCGAAAATGCTGCAAAGAAGAAACTTCCGCATCATTTGGGGTCGGTGGCTACAAGAGTGCCATTCCGAAGTGGACAGCGTTTGAGAATAAACTGATGGATCATGGAATCACTCCACGGACATGGGACCGGCCCGAACGGTCCAAGTTATGGTTGTTCGCTCATGGGGCAGGGTTGGACCCAAAGACGGGGTTGATCATTGCGAAGGGAAAATGGAAGGAAAAAATTGAGGCAATTGTACCGAAGCTTGTAGATGCAATTGACAAGGTCGAAAGGGAGAGTACATTCCCGATCGAGAGAATGACGAGCCGACACTCGCTCCGGGGAACCCCGAACATGTTGGACGGTACGAGCTCGCCCAGTGTCTCACCATGAAGGAAGCGTGGCCGGACAGCGCCGACACTTATAGAAGCCGTTCGCGAAAAGAAGAAGGACGCCGACATTGTAACGGAGTTGTTATCTAGGGTGGAGGCTCTTGAGAGAAATCAGAGGGCACCCGATCAGCCGCTGTTTCTACAGGATCCACAAGCCGATGCTGCCCCATCTCAGCGAAGAAGCGAGTGTCGGTTCCTCGCATCTTGACGGATGTGGAGGAAGCTACCCCGTGGATTATGTCACGGAGAAGACAGATTGCGAGCTACATATGTTAATCGGGACCGCGTTCGTTAAGGTGGCGGTCGGCTATGTGTACCCAAGTGAAGATGGAGCAATGCACCATCATATGCCCATTCCACCTGGTTGTGTTCGTGTCGGGGTGGATGAAGTTGTTTCGGGTTTTGAAAAAGTGGAGCTTGATATTCCTAGAGGTGAAGATGAGAGGACACCGGCCGATGTCAAGCACGGTTTCGCCCTATGGCCGAAGAAGTACGTCGTCCTTTTGCAAAGGCCACCGACTCCTACACATGAGCAGCAAATGCCATCGACTCCTCCCGGTGGCGATCCCGGTGAGCAGCCAAGTCCACACCTACCCGAGAGGGACCCCGGCGTGAGTCCACCATCTCGAGATCCTCCGCGTAAGACAGCGTCCGTTAAGCGGAACGGTACGCCGCCTAGGAAGAAAGCTAGAAAGGAGAAAAACTGCCGCCTACCGAGAAGTTACCTTGGGAAAAACTCCGGAGGAAAACGCGGAGGCCGTTCGGAGCCGAGGTGAAGAAATTTTTTGCACCGAAAGTGCCAGAGATACCTTTCGAGAAGACACTAGATCGGGAGAAAGTTGTGCATACCGTTGACAATCTATATGACCCTGTACCATCGCCGCCATCTGACTATGTGCGTTCTATTGAAAGGTCGTATGACAAGATGATCGAGGCGACAAAACCCGTTCAATCGGGTATCGGGGAGATAAAAGGGATACACCAAGTCTACCAGCTCGGACAACAACCCGTTCAATCGGTCGACCCTCTCAAGGTGTTTGACGGGAAGACCGTTCAAAGTTCTCGACAAGACGGAACTGATTACGCCTTAGCTGAACGAGCATATCAGTTTGTTCAAGGGAAAGATTTGGTCGAGAATGTCGGAAGGTACCAACAAGTATGCGTAACTTGCATTCGTGGTACCTTAAGGCCTCAAAGGAAGGGATCGAGACTATCATGGTGCGAGTTAGGGAAGAGCACTACTTCCAGGAGTACTGTGTGAACGTTGACTTCGCCGAACTCTTTCGGCTTATACAATCTCCGGGCCCTCGACAAATCAATCATCAGTTGCTATTGTCCGTAAGTGATTTATTTATTTAATTTGAGAAGTCGTTCATTGTCTCGCAGATTATAATCTTTTGTGCGCTATATTATGCGGATCGAAGATGCTCGAATGCAAAAGGGACGATATCACGTACATTGGGTTCATTGACCCGAACACAATGCATGTCAAAACCATAGACAATCCCCTCTATAACAAGGATACACCGCAGACTTTGCTAAGGTTTTTGAAGCGACAACGTGACAAAAAGCTAATACTTTGGCCTTACAACTTCGAGTGAGTCTTACTGTCTTATAACACATTATATTTTGCTCACCGTATGTCAAAATTTTAACTAATGACTACATATTGAAACGTGCGTAGGTTTCACTTTATTCTTCTCGTCATCAATTTGGAAATTGGAGAAGTTGAAGTCTTGGACTCACTAAGCAAAGAAAAGGATCTATACGTGTCTTGTTTTTTAATGCTCGAAGGTAATTTTAATTCTTATCGGTTTGTTTCGTTAATTTCCTGCTTTGAACTAATTGATGACTCTTTTATGCATTTTCTTTTGTCGAGCAGCGTATGGCAAACTTTCATCAAGGAAGATACGTCCCGTGAATGGCCACCGAAGCTGCGATGGCGTGCGAAAGTAAGTAGTACTACCTAGGTCCACACACCTTTCAATTATCATACTTGACTATTGTTTGATTGAATTATATTCTTGTAAAGAAATGCCCGCAACAACCTCCGGGGACCGATCTCTCGTGGATTCTTCGTTTGCGAGTACATCCGCAGAATTGTCAACGAGAGAACGAATAATGAAAGAAATAAAGAGGTACAAAAACAATCTTCACAAATTTGTTTTGTTATCATAAGTTGTGCTGAGTTTCAGTAATAGTTGTTTCATGTATTCATTTGTATCTTATTCTTTTATAGTTGGCAAGAAAGCGGAACAAGCTCTCAATCGATGACCGCTTCATAGCAATAGGCGAGGAATTGGCGGGATTTTTCCTTCGGGACGTCATACCACAACTCGCAGAGCACCACTATGAATGAAGATGTACATGTTACATATATAGTTGACTCGAAGAGTACCACTATGCTACATGTAATAGACATATATAGAGTACGCCTCGGAGAGCACCACTATGCATGAAGATCGATCTTCATGCATAGTGCTACTTAATTTGCGATCTTATGCAATAACATGTGTGTTATATTATATGCACCAACTTGCTATGCATCATCTTGATCTTCATGTACTACCTAAACCCAAACGCGTTTCTGGTGCATCGACGCGATATGAAACAAACCGATATCCCTAAACCTCTCCAAAACCCTAAAAAGCCAATTCTCCGCCGCGGCGAGATTTGGGCAAATTCCCCGCCGCGGGGGAACCTTTGGTACCGGTTCGTATTACCAACCGGTACCAAAGATCCTTAGCCCTGAGCTCTCCTCGGTGGCCCACGTGGAGGCCCGTTTTATACCGGTTCGTAAGCAACCGGTACGAAAGGGGGGGCTTTAGTGCCGAATAATTTGTACCGGTTGCAAAACCGGTACGAATGCCCCTCTGGAACCGGTACGCATGAGAGATTTTCTACTAGTGAAAAGATGAGTATTGAGAATAAAAAGACGAGATTTCTCTATCCTCATGTGGGTGATGTCAATGATTCTAACTATTACAACACAACTAACAAAATCAGCAAGAACAATACATACACAATGATATTATCTTTAACAATACAAAATCATTTTTTTGCATGTTATCTCATTACCTACTCACTGGATATGTATATATCGTGGTCTTACCTGTGGCAAATGAAGAAGTGGCATGTTTTTGGATATTAGGTGCTTGCAAGAGAATCTCCACCGGCGACGCTCAAATACTAGCCGGACACATGCCTGCTACGTATTCAGGTCGCTGACCGCACCGGCCAAAAGAATTAAATTTTCCACACCGATTAACCCCAACAGCATGTGCCGACAGCAAATAATAGATGAGGGAGAGTGTTTGAATGGTAGATGAGGAATTAAAAATGAGAGAGAGGTGTTGCCGTGTGGGCCGACGGTAATCTTTCTAGGTGGAGTTTGTTTTCTTTTGCCGGCGCTTGTATTGGGTCCGAGATGATGACGTGGATTTCTATTGGGAGCGTCGGTGTGAGCAGTTTCTCTCATTATGTCCCTAAGACTATGTATATATAGGTAATTTAAAATATGTATATGATTGTAGGTAGCAAAAAATCTTTTTTTGCACTGGTTGTATCCAAAGCATACAACTTCTTTATTACCAGCTTTTATGCACTGATTGTATATATCCTGTCCATGTTGAAGGAAAACAGTTCTAGGATATCTTTTTTGATGATAAGCACGTTGCTTCTTCATTATCAGCTTTTATGCACTGGTTGTATATATCCCACGCATGTTGAAGAAAAACAGTTTCTAGGGTATATTTTTTTGTTGATAAGATGTCGCTTCTTCATTACCAGCTTTTATGCACTGTTTGTATATATCCCGTGCATGTTGAAGAAAAATAGTTTCCAAGGTATACATTTTTGTTAATAATTCATGTTTTTTTGATGAAATTAATAAAAAGAATTTAAACTATGTGTAAACTGAACCGAAGGGCGTGAATTAAGCATTTAATTTTGGTTCTCTGTACTACTCCATTCGTTCCAAAAAAAAAAAGCTTCTCAATTTTTTCTACATACGGATGTATCTATAACTAAAATATGTCTAAAAAATCCAAATCTAGACAAAGTTGAGAAGCTTTTTTGAAACGTATGGACTACAATTTAGTGCGTGAGAAATACTAAGAGCATCTCCACCGACGCGCCCCATAGCGGCCCCTATAGAGATTTGGGGGGTGGGAGCGAAAATGGGCTCACACCGGCACGCCCCAAATAGCGCCGGCGCTTTCCCGATCCCAATAGAAGCACCGGCGCTTTCCCGAGCCCAATAGAAGCGCCGGCAACCCCGAGCCGGCCCCTTGGCCAAGGGCGCGAATCGGGCGCGCCAGCGCCTCACGAGGAGGAAAATTTTGGGCGTGGGAGCCGTCTGTCAGCTACACATCCTCAAATTATACATCTTCTCCACCAAAACCCCGTCCCCTCTGCCGCTCATTTCTAGCGCCCGCCGCTCCATCTCCCATCCAGCCTCCAACCCGAAAAACCCTCACCGCCGCCATGGCACCGAAGAGAAAGGATCCGGCCAAGGCGCCGACGAAGCCGCACACCGTCGCAGGAGGAGTGGGACAAGGAGATGGAACGCCACTCCTTCATAACAGGCGATCGCAGAAGGCGCCGCATCGCCACTATCGATGCAGCGAAAGTGGCGTCCACTGCGGAAGCGTGCCTCAGCTTGGGCGGCGGCCTCAGTGACAATTCGAGCTCACCGTCGTCGCCGGGGTACTACGCGGAGTACAACGCGGAGGGGCCGTCGATCTCGTAGATGCGGCTGTCGCAGATGGACGGCCGCACCCGCTACTCCCCCGAGTACGCGGATAGCGACATGACCTTCGACCCCACCGCGCCGTTCTCGCTGGATTCAGCGGCGAGGGGCAGCGGGACTTTTCGCTTCCCCGTCAAACTGAACTCGTCGCCTGACCTGCGCCGCACCGAAGGCCACGTGACCGACGACACCATCCTTCCCCGCCACCTCTTCCCCGACAAGGGCAGGAGCACCCACCAGGTGTTCGGCAGCACGTCCGACGTGTCCATGGGTGAGGACAAGGTGTGTTTCCTTACTTTTTTATGTTTATGTGCATCGTAGACACCGGCGGTGTCTGAAAGTAGGTAACTTGTTGCGTAGATTGCCGCCGGGGACGAGATCCTCAACGGCTTCATACGCGGCCAAGCCTATGAACCCCCCATCGACGAGTATGAAGAAGAGGCCGAGGAGGACGAAGGTGAGGAGGAGGTCCAGGAGGAGCTGATCGACGCCGACACCGACGTCACCATGATGATGACGCGCAGGCGTTCCGGGGGCACTCGTGGTACGAGGTGGAGGTCTTTGGAGGATGAATGTCTCATCGAGGCGTGGAAGCAAGTGAGTTTTTGCCCCATCGCCGGCGCCAAACAAACCGGAGCCAAGTACTATAAGCGCATCCTCGATTGCTTCAACGAGAAGAATAACTATGGTGACTACGCCACCATCAACATGATCCGGAACGAGGGCACCCTCTCCCACCATTGGAACATGATCAAGGCGGCGTGTAGCAAGTTCCATGGCTACTATAATAAGATTAAGAAGCGGCAGGAGAGCGGCAAGACGATGGTGGATTGGGTATGATCTACGCAATCTTGTTCCATATCATCTTGTTCCATATCCATCTTGTTCCATATCATCTTGTTCCATATCTTGTTCCAAATGTTGATGATCCATCTTATTCCATATCTTGTTTTCAATCATGTATTGTTACATTCTCCAAGCACTCGAGATGTACAAGTTCCAAAACGAGGACAAGGATTTCATCTTCATGCATTGCTTCAAAAAGCTACAAAGTTACAAGAAATGGGACGACCTCTGCCACACTCTACACAAGGACGGGGTAGAAGGGCCGGTGGATCCTGCCGGCGCCTCCACCGGGCGCCCCATTGGCAACAAGAAGGCCAAGGCCGAGAGGAATGCGGCACCGGTATTGGCCGCCACGGATGCCTCCCTCGAGAAGATATATGATCACCTCATTCTCGGTGGAGAACAAGGAAGCGGCGGATAGGGCCGTTGTCGTGTGGAAGGCAAACATCGACAAGCAAGACATGAAGATCGAGTTGGAGAGGGAGAAGGTGGAGGCGGCGAAGATGGAAGCTCACGCCGCTGCCATGAAGGCCACTAATGAAGCGACGCAACTTTCGTTGTCCAAGATGTCTCAAGAATCCAAGATCTTGATGGCCGACATGGAGAAGATGGACCCGTTGGCGCGGGCGTGGCACGAGATGTACCGCGAGTGCATCGGCCAATAGGTGCTGGCGGCGCGAGCTGCGTCGGCGTCTCCCCCGGCACTCTCCACGTTCATGCCTCCGCCGGCACCCTCCACGTTCATGTCTCCGCCGGCACCGTCGACGTTCATGCCTCCCCTGGCGACCATGGATCCCGTTGCAGCGACGGAGCTACCGCCGGGGCTCGCCGACGATGAGGAAGTCGTCGAGGTTGAGCCGCCCCTGACCCCGTTCATCTGATCAGTTGGCTTGGAAGCCGAAGTTCCTTTTTGCAGCCGGAAACGGCGATTCGATGGTCGTATGTTGGCCCAAACTTCATATTCGAAAACCTATTCGAATTTGGTGGCCGTGTGCTGGCTCAAACTTTAAATTCGTAAACTTATTCGAATTTCTATACTTTTATTTAAGTTTTCAATTCAAATCATCTATTGGGGTTGTCGTATGGGACGCGCCGGTGTGGGAGCAGCTCCCCTAAATGAAGGATGTTGTGCCGACGCGCCCCATACGATAGTGCCAACGCCCCTGCCGGCGATTATATAGGGCGCCCCAGTGGAGATGCTCTAACGCAGCAATACTTGTAAAACAGTGTACGCTCACAAGGAAACGGTCCCAACACCCAAGTGTGCAGTGGACGACTGTCTTTGACTTGCTTGTACAAATGTACCGGATAGACGAGGGCCCAAGCCAACAAGAAGAAATTTATGGCTAAGTTCAGACAAAAATCCAAAAGAGACCAGTGAAAAGTTTCCCCAACATCTGCTGCCCGTGGCTTCATCGGCAGGAAAGAACTGATGGAGGCAGCTCATCGAACCCGTATGCTACCGCTAATGATTCCCTTCGAGGAGATATAAATGTCGTGTCAGTTGATATTGTGGTCCTCTCTTGATATATGATTGCGTTCCGAAGCATTTTGCAGACATTTTCTAGATCAAACCACAGATTGTTTCCGCACATCATGATTTTAGAGATATGTTTGGCGAAAAGTGTTTTTGTAACATGAGCACTAGTGCTACAGGTATTTGGAAAATATTTTTTGTAATTAAAAAAACTGAAATTAAATGCGCATATCCATATAAAGATTTTGAACGTATGGTGTAAATTTCGGTTAAAAATGTGTTGTATTTTGTGCTATAAAAAAAGACCAATTTCTGACAAAAATTTGAATTTTCCATCCCTATAGACAACCACAAATTTGTTATTTTTTCCTAGCTTAAAATACAACACAATTTCTGCCGAAACTTTGCACAAATATTTAGAGTAATTGTATGTATTCATGGAATAAAATTTATAATTTCTTAAAACAGATAAGTATAACTTCTAAATATTATAAAATTGATCGGGTGCACCAAATCTGCTCATGTTTGGCTGCTAGAATTACATGGTATTGAATACTAAAAATTACTCCCTCAATTCTAAAGTAAGCGTCACAATTTTTCAGATATGGATACACACTAAAATGCGTCTAGAACTCTAAATACAACCAAATGTAGACCAAAGTTGTGGCACTTATTTCAAAGCGGAGATAATGTTTCCTCGTATCTTAGAAGGTTTCTTGCCTTTCTATCGTGGGTGGAGCACTAAGGGCATCTCCATCTGCATAACCTATGAGTCACACCGTAGATAAAATTTGGGTCACGGACCGGTTTGGAAGGTCAGTGCCTCTAGCGGCGCGACCCAGTTGGTACGGGCTAACCATTTTGGCTAGTGTTGTCCAGTTGGCCTTTGGCATATAAACTTGACCATCATAGTTACAACAAAATGAGAGTAATAACTAAATAAATGTTGTTCATAAATATAAATAGTTCACAACCACATAGTTTCACAAACAAGAGAATTTGACTAGCCACTTTGGGTTTTCCACGTGATCCTACATATGCTCGATCAAATCAGCTTGAAGATGAACGGCCCGATCACGCAATTTATGATGCACGCACATGAAATGTTCACAAGACGATGACCTGGATGTGGCTCAACCAAGTCACCCTCAAATTTCCATCCTTGGTCATAGATGTTGTCATCACGCTCATCGTCAATGATCAAATTGTGCGTGATCACACATATTGTCATCACCTCCAATATCCTCTTTGTGTTCCAGGTTCTAGCAAGGTGCCGAACAATAGCCCACCGTGATTGGAACACACCAAATATATGCTTCACATCTTTCCGATCAACCTCTTGATCTTTCACCAACCTCTTGCATTTTTTATCTTCGGTGGTTGCGGATCTGTCTTGACAAAGGTGGACCAGGAAGATTAGATGCCCTCAGCTATATAATAGCCCTTGTCATAAGGATTACCATTGATCTCATAGGCAACATGAGGAACATTGCCTTCTGCAAGCCTAGCAAACCGTCGGAGCACATTGGTATTGTTAGATCCCTCCGTACCTCAGGAGTGTACAATCCATCGATCATGTGATGCAGTTGCCTCTAGTATGATCGTGCACCCCTTTGCATGCCCTTTGAATTTCCCTTGCCAACCAGAAGGACAATTCTTCCACTCCCAATGCATAATTTATGATGCCCAGTATCCCAGGAAACCCCCACTTTTTCTTAATGGACAAGAGGCAGGCAATGTCTTTGGTGTTTGTCTCTCTTAAGATAAACGTTGCCACACACAACCATAACCGTGTTGCAAAACTTGTACATGGTCTCAATGTATGTGGACTTTCTCATGCGCAAGCACTCTTAAACGAGATCACCTATTACTCAATATGCAAGGTGCCAAATGGCTACAGACCATTTTTTGTAAGAGGAGAAGCCAACCTTACTAGTAGAAACGAGCTTGGCCTCAAAGTAGTCATCATAATCCATCACACAATCGAGAATCTCCAGGAACAACATTCTGTACATCCGATAGTGGCGACGGAATGTCTTCTCTTTATACACCACATTGGTTAGGTGGAAGCAGTCCCTCATAAGGTTCACATGGACACCTTCTCGATCACGATCGGTGTTGGCCTTACGCTTCTCCGACGAGCCACACCTACGTGGTGGCAGCAGGTAGTGGTCGTGCATCATGCTTGCAGCGGTATAAAAAAATTCGATCTCACTGTTGGATTCCTCGTCCGATGATGATTCGATAACATTCTTGTAGAAAAAATCGATTGCCTTATTACCCATCTACACAAGTAAATTCCGCTGGTCAAGTTATGGACGCATCGCCGATGTCCATGCCTACGCTTGTGCAAAGCAAGAGAATGATATTTGGGCGGCAAACAAACGCGGTCAGTCGACTAGATGAGCATGCTGTGGATGCACGGGCTAGAAACACGCCCGAACGTGTGGCTGGTGATAAGTAAGTGCCGCGACTGTCGGGATGGAGCCCCAGAAGGCAGTCAACTCCGGCAACACACGGAGGCTGCGGCGTTGATGAAAATGGGTGGAAATACTCTTGATCACGGTTGGGGATGAAAACAACCAGCTGGCTCTTGTGTAGCGATGGTGCAAAACAGCGGGAAGAGAAAACAGTTCATGGGCAGCATGATCCGGTGAGAAGTGGCGACGCAAACGACAACCCAGAGCGCAGATGGCGGTGTTGCTTGGGGTGGCGGCAGAGATGGGCTAGAAGTTGCGAATATTCAATCGAGCGGACCTTAGGGCGCCATGACCCTATCACAGCCATCCGATACGCGCGGAGATTCGCGATCATCCATTTTGCAAAAAGAACCCTCCACTTATTTCAAATCCGGGCGCCATCTTCACAAACGGTCATATAAATAGGGAAAAAATGGTTGAAACCCTAGGCCATTTCCTCTCCAACCACCAGCCACCGCCGCCCCTCCCGTGCGCCCCCCTCCGCCGCCGCCCCTCCCGCGTGCCCCCAGTCGCATCTCCGGCGAGGGAGCCCCTCCGCATCGCCCCCCTCCGCCCCTCCCGCGCGCCGGCGTGGTCATACAGGGCCGCTTCCTCGCCACTCGCGCGCCGACGTGGTCGGACGGGGCCAGAGACGCCGTGGTCGGGCGGCGCCGCCTCCTGGTGGCTTGCTCCGGCGATGTCCCGGCGGCCGGACGGGCGGGTGGTCCAAGATCCCGGCGGCCGGCCGATTTCTTCGTCGTTTTCTTTTCTTTTCTTCCTTTTTTTTCTCTGTTTAGGATCTTGGTAGGATCTTTGTGTGGATCTACTGGATCCACTGGTTGTTAGGATCATGTATGAGCAAATGGATCCATTTCCTATTTTTGATGGATCTTATGAAGATTTTTTCAAAGATACCTTTGAATATGTGTTAGATATTCATGCCCAAATATGTTTTCTTATGAAGATCTGTGCTTCAAATCAAAGAGCTCTGTGCTTCAAATCAAGAGATCTGTGGTTACTTTGAATTGCAACAAGGGATACAATGCAATTTTGTGAAGAAGTTTAGAACGATAAAAGTGGATCCACATTGGATTGTCTGAAGAACTTTAGAACAGCAGCAAGGATCTCCTAAGAGAAATTTAATAAAACATAGGACTTTTATTGCAAAAATAAAGCACTAATCTTAATGCAGTGGACGGTGGCCGATTGGGTCCTGGCGCCATAAGGTCCAGTAGGAATCCACGTTCTAGAAGTTGCTTATGTGTGTACACCTACCAAGGGTGACCAAAGAAAAGACGCGCGTGCTCCCCGACCCAACGCATCCGTAATGACAAATGGATGGGACTTGTACGAGTCAGTTCGTTTAAATCAAAGCCCTAACGTATGCACGGACTATTTGATCTGTCTAAGAGCATCTCCAGTTGCGTCCCTAAAAGCGGCCTCCAAACGGCATCGGATTGAACGTTGGCGGACGCCTCCGCTTCGTGCCGCGCTTGGGACGCGTCTCTCCCCAGCCCAGCCCGCGTCCCCCAAACTCGTCCCCAAAACTTTTTTTACATTAAAATAACTTTGTTCGTTTTTGTTACATTTTCATTTAAGTTGACAGGAGGAACATTACGCAAACTAATACATAGTTTGAAACATGGTTGAAATATTGCAAAATTAGGAAACCTAAGTAGTGTAGGCACGTCGGTTTCGCTTTCTTCGCTGCGAAGAAAGAACACTCTCAGAAACTCTCAGCCACCCAAACTGAAAAATCCAGTTGGAGAGTGGCCTGTTGTTCTTCGATGTGACTGGCTTCAATTGGCCGGCGGCCATCTTAGCTGCAAAGAAAGAACACTTGTCATGTTCAATCATCGTCCTCTTCGTCGTTTGGGTGGTAGTGTCGACGGCAGGACGTGTCGTCGAACACCTTCATGCTCATCTCGTTGTCGCCTTCGTAGCGTAAGGTGATCACGCAGCCGGCTTGGAGGTCGTGGGAGCGCACGAACTTCTCCCAGCCGGTGTGGAGGTACATCATATTGCGCCCGTCGAAGAGCACATCCACCGGCCACCGACAAAACCCGCAACGAGCCTCCCACAGCTGCAGCGTGGCCCGCTCGTTGCCGGCGATGAACTCGCCGAACTTGTCCGGTAGCCTCTGGATGCCAAGTGGGTCGTCATTGAGGGTGATGATGAACTCAATCATCCACTCCTCGGAAGACGATGACAACGCAGACAACAACGACCGTGCAGGCGTTGCTGCTCTAGCGCGGCCGCGACAGCCACGCCCACGACCTCGACCAGCCATGGAGCAGCCCGCGACCTTGACTCCTTCAGATGGTGGCGGCTAGGGTTAGGGATTGCGGAGCTTGGGTTTGTGTGAGGGGCGATGCACGAGCACCCCTTTTTATATGCTAGGAAAGAGGCGAGGAAGCAGTGTCACACATTAACACCGACATGGAGAGCTAGGCGCGACAAGACGAGTCGATGCGTCTCCGTGGAAACTGCACCGTCGCTGCACGTCATTTACTTCCGTCGAGAGGTAGGCGACGGTTGCGCTTCGTTTCGTGTGTCAATGACGCGTCAGACCTGCCACTTCCCTCCTCGCTTTTCGCTCTGTTCAGCGGCCTTGCAACGTCCCCTATGGAGCGGGATGGTATCTGGATGCTAGACATTGTATTGGACCGCGTCGGGCGAAAAGGCCCTTCGAAACGCACGGTTATATATCCAACACGCTCTAAGAGCATCTCCAGCTGCGTCCCCTAAAGTGTCCTCCCCCAAAAGGATTTGAGGGACGCCAGACACTTAATCTCTCCTAGTCGCGCGCTCCAAAGGCCGCTTCGGTCCGGACGTGCCCCAAATATTGTTCGGCGTCACTAGCCCATTCCCTGTGTATAGAGGCTCTATCAGGGACGACGGACACGATTTTTGCACTTACTTTTTATTTGGAGGTCATGTTTGGAGGACGTGGCTAGGGTAGGGACCTCCTTAAACGCGAATTTGGTCCGAACGTCTCAAATGACCAATCCAACGCTTTTACCGAATATCATTTGAAGGAAGGATGCGACTCGAGATAGCTTTAGGGCATCTCCAGCGGCGCGACGCAAACGGACGCTCATCGACCGTTTTCGTCCGCCGTGACCGGAAATGCGTCTGGGGCCTGTTCCAGCGGGGCGACGCAAAGTGACCGGGCCGTCCGCGGAGACGCAAACCTGGCCCAAATATGCGCCAGCGATGCGTCTCGGCGGACGTCCGGAAACGTCCGCTCGTGTCTGGCGGACGCTTCGGCTGGCCCGCCCGGCGGCGACCCCTGCGTCGATGCGTCTTCTCAAACGCGTCGGCCGATCGCATCGGCTGCAAAGCTGCGTCGCCGCATCGCTTCGGCACACTGCGCCACTTTAATGGCGACGACGCCTCGGCTGCCGAGCGGCCGCCCACCTCCGCCAACCAGGTTAATGGCGACGCCACGCGTCCCGCGGCCACCGCATGCCGCCGGCCTATATAAAGGGGGCGCGCGTTCTTCTTCCTCATCCACTCCTCCAAAGAAACCCTAGCCGCCACAAAGCTCGACCGTAGCGCCGCCTAGGTGTTCCTGCGACGTAGCCAAGCCCGCGAGGAAGTCCATGGCCGGTCCTGGTGGCCGGCGAGGTGGTCGAGGCCGCGGCCCTAGGCGCCCCCATGGCCGGGGCAGGGGCCGCCGTGGTGGAGCAGCTACGGCCCCACGCTCGCCGGCCGCTCGCGCCCTCCTCGTCCTCGCAGGAGGAGCGCCGCTTCGAGTTCCTCCTCTCGCATCGACGACGACCCACTCGCCATCAAGCGGCTACGGGACAAGTTCGCCGAGTTCGTCGACGGCGTCGAGCCGGCGCACTTGCAGCTACGGGAGGCCAGCCGCAACTTCGCCGCTGGACCGTGGAGGTCCTGTTCGACGGGTAGGGCAAGATGTACCTGCACACGGGGTGGGACAAGTTCGCCCGTGACCTCGACCTCGAGCCCGGCTGCCAGCTCACCTTCCTCTACGAGGGGGACGGCGAGATGATCGTCAAGGTGTTCGACGACACGCACCTGCCGCGAGCACTACCACACCAACGACTCCGGCTCCGACACCGATAGTTAGAACGTTGAGTGTTCTTTCTTTGCAGCGAATCTGGCTACGGGCCAGACGAAGCCAATAGTCGAGGTTTCTGGATGTTCGCTTCATCGGTAGAACCAACAAGGGCATCATCTCCTCCCGCTGGATTTTCCAGTTTGGGTGACTGGGTGCCCTTGAATGTTCTTTCTTAGAAGCGAACATACGGAAATCAACACAACTGGCTTCTATTTTTTTAAATTTTATATTTGTGTCAACCATGGTTCAAACTATGTGTTAGTTTGTGTAAACCATGTTCCAAACTATGTGTTAGTTTGTGTAAAATCATGTTTCAAAATGTTATATTTGAAGCTATGTTTAAATGGAGAAGAGGAAAAAAAGGAAAAAAAAATTAAATGCGTCGCCCCGCTGGAGTAGACCCCAAACACAAACGAACGCGCGAACAAAAACGGTCATTTTTGCGTCCGCAGCGCGACGCAAACGGATGCTCGCGGACATTAAAATGCGTCGCGCCCGCTGGAGATACCTTTACAAGCCGCTTTAGAAGACTCGCGAGTGGAGATGCTCCGTGCCTCCGCTTGGAGCCACAACTGGAGCCTAGCACGGTAGCACTGCCCGATGCCGATCGATACGGTCACTGTATCACGCTGGCGTAGCTCTGGGTTTGGTGCACTGAATGCGCCGAGGACGAGGGGGGCAGCGTCGCAGACGTATACAAGTACAAACATTGGAGTAGGACGATGGGGAAACCATGGAAAGAGGGAGCGCGCGGCATTGATTTTTCGTGAATGTGCAGTTGTGCACTGCCTTTGTGCCACCCACCTTGGTCGAAGTGGCAGAGACGCGAGCGCCGACTTGACTAGACCGGGCGTCGCAATGTACGCCTGCACTGCACCGTTGCCGTTCTCGCAAGGAACACTCTACGGCGATGAAAAGTTGACAAGATGAAAAAAGATCAAATCGATCAAGGAGCTGCGCCAGAGTGCATTCAATGGCTGCAAGAGCAGCAGTAGCGTACCTATTCACGAGAGCCTTGTTCGACAAACGGTCGCCGTTTGTGTTCATGTTCACTGGGCCGAAAATGTTTTTGGTACCACCTCCAGCACACGGGTAGAGCAAGATATACCTCACATGGGGTGGAACAAGTTCGCCCGCGGCCTCGCACTCGAGCCCGGCTGCCAGCTCACCTTCCTCTACGAGAGGGACGTCGAGATGATCGTCAAGGTGTTCGATGTCACAACCTGCCGCAGGCACTACTACACCGGCGAATCCGGCTGGGACACCGATAGTTAAAACTTATAGTGTTCTTTCTTTGCAACGAATATGGCTACGAGCCAGTTGAAGCCAGTAGTGAAGGTTTCTGGTTGTTCTTCCTCGAAAGAACCAACAGGGGTACCGTCATCAGCTGGATTTTCCAGTTTACATTACTGGGAGTACCTAAGAGTGTTCTTTCCTGACAGCGAACATACGGAACCAACATTACTGGTTTTCCTTTTTTACAATGTTTTATTTGTGTTAACCATGGTTCAAACTATGTATTAGTTTGTGTAAACCATGTTCTCAATTATGTATTAGTTTGTGTAAAATCATGTTCCAATATGTAATGTTTGGAACTATGTTTAAATGGAGAAGAGGAAAAAAATAAGTAGAAAAAATGTGTCGCCCCGCTGGAGCCACCCCCAGACGCAAATGGACGCGCATACAAAAACGGTCATTTTCGCGTCCACGGGGCGCGTAAACGGAATCTCGCGGACAATTAAATGCATCGCCCTGTTGGAGATGCCTTACAAAAAATACAAAAAACAATCCGAAAATTCCATAGCGACGCAAACGGACGTGAAGTGACCGTTTACGACCGCATGGACTGAAAATGCGTCTGTAACCCGCTCTAGCGGGACGACACATAGTGATCGGGCCGCGCAGCGACGTAAACGCGGCCCGAAATATAGCTCCTCTTAGGCCCGCCCCCTTGCACCACTCACGACTCTCCTTGCATTCTTCTTGGCCTCTTTATACTTCACCATGTTGCTTGTACTTCTATCGTGGTGCCAACTCTTGTAACACTTCTTCTTATCCTTGATAGCCCTTTGGACATCTTTATTCCACCACCATGTATCCTTAGCTTCTGGTTTCCTACCCTTGGTCACTCCAAGCACCTCCCTAGCTAGCTTCCGAATGCAAGTAGCCATCTTCACCCACATGCTATCTGCATCTCCCTCTTCGCCCCATGGTCCTTCCATGATCATCCTCTGCTTGAAGGTCTGTTGTGCTTTCCCTTTGAGCTTCCACCACTCCGTTCTTGCGATTTTGATGCCTTTATCCCGCATCACACAAGCGTGAAAACAGAAATCGGCTACCACAAGTTTATGTTGCGCCACAACACACTCCCCAAGGATCACCTTGCAATCCAAACAAGCCCTCCTATCCCTTCTTCTAGTGAGGACAAAGTCAATCTAGCTAGAGTGTTGGGCACTACTAAAGGTCACTAGGTCAGGTTGCCTCTTCCTAAAGAACGTGTTAGCGACTAACATGTCATACGCTACCGCAAATTCCAGGATGTCTTTACCCTCCTGTTATTGTCGACATACCGAAGCCTCCATCCACACCCTCAGACCCTATGTTAGTTGTGCCTGATACGTCCATTTTGCATCACCATTTTATATCATAATTTACTGTTTTTCATTGATATATTTCATATTTAGAGATGATACTTATGTTATTTCACCTATTTTGCATGTTTCATGATTATTGGAGAATCACTCACCGGAGTCAAGATTCTGCTGGAAAAAGCACCGTCAGAATGCAATATTTCTGAAGATCAATAATTGACGGAAATTACATCAAAGATCTTATTTTTCCAGAAGAATGAGCCAGCCAAAAGGAGGGGCCGAGGAGGGCCGCCATGGGCCCCCCCATAGGCCGGCGCGGGCCCTGCCCTGGCCGCGCCGCTTTGTGGGGAGGGGGCCCACAGCCCCTCTCGGCCGCCTCTCTTTCGCGTACTTCATCTAACCGAAAACCTAAGGTGCTGTGAATAATCGCGAGGAGACACAGCCGCCTCTGCGGGGTGGAAAACACCAGAGAGAAAAGAGCTCTCCGGCAGGCTGAAATCCACCGGGAAATTCCCTCCCGGAGGGGGAAATCGACGCCATCGTCACCGTCATCGAGCTGGACTTCATTGGGATCATCATCACCATCATCTCCACCACTGTCACCATCATCTCCACTGCTGCACCTCGTCACCGCTGTAACATCTAGGGTTGAATCTTGATTATTTCATAGGGGAAACTCTCCCGGTATTGATTACTCCTTGTTATTGATGCTATTGAGTGAAACCATTGAACCAAGGTTTATGTTCAGATTGTTATTCATCATCATATCACCTCTGATCATGTTCCATATGATGTCTCGTGAGTAGTTCGTTTAGTTCTTGAGGACATGGGTGAAGTCTAAATGTTAGTAGTGAACTATGTTGAGTAATATTTAATGGTTTGATATTTAAGTTGTGGTGTTATTCTTCTAGTGGTGTCATGTGAACGTCGACTACAGGATACTTCACCTTTATGGTCCTAGGGGAATGCATCTTGTATTCGTTTGCTAATTGTGGGGTTGCCGGAGTGACGAGCAACTCTGAACCCCCGTTGGTATATCGATGCGGGAGGGATAGCGGGATCTCGCAGTTTAAGGTCTGTGGTTAGATTTATCATAATTACCTTGTATTTGCGGATGCTTGCAAGGGGTATAATCACAAGTATGTATTAGTCCTAGGAAGGGCGGTGCATTAGCATAGGTTCACCCACACAACACTTATCAAAACAATGAAGATTAATCAACTATATGAAGCGAAAGCACTAGATTAAAATCCCGTGTGTCCTCAAGAACGTTTGGTCATCATAAGTAAACAAACCGGCTTGTCCTTTGTGCTAAAAGGGATTGGGCCACTCGCTGCAACTATTACTCTCGCATTTTATTTACTTGTACTTTATTTATCTGCTATATCAAAACCCCCTGAATACTTGTCTGTGAGCATTTACAGTGGATCCTTCATCGAAACTGCTTGTTAACACCTTCTGCTCCTCGTTGGGTTCGACACTCTTATTTATCGAAAGTACTACGACATACCCCCTATACTTGTGGGTCATCAAGACTATTTTCTGGCGCCGTTGCCGGGGAGTGAAGCGCTATTGGTAAGTGAAATTGGTAAGGGAAACTTTTACTGTACGTGCTGGTTTTATTTCTGCCTGCTGCTATAATTCATTATGGAGAGATCTTCTCTTGAATTCCTATTTAGAAAATCTACTACGACTGCAAAGGTAGTGGATGAGGCGCCAGGTGAGAAAGAGGTTCCATACAAAATACCTATGAAAATTATTGAACGTGTTGTGGATAACCGCTATGAAGGGGATGAAACTGTCCATCCTGGAGATCATTTATTGTTTTTACATGAATTATGCGGGTTATTCAAGTGTGCAGGTATTGCTATGGATGAAGTTAGGAAGAAACTATTCTCTATATCGCTGTCTGGTAAAGCGGCGCATTGGTATAAATTGCTGAAGAATGGGGATTCTCTCGATTGGAAGGATATTGTGCCTCTATTTTATTCTAAATTCTATCCTCCAAGTGAAATTCACAAAGACCGGAACCGCATATATAATTTCTGGCCTCATGATGGAGAGAGTATTGCCCAAGCATGGGGGAGATTGAAGTCTTTAATGCTCAAATGCCCCATTCATGAGCTTCCTGGTAATATCATTATTGATAATTTCTATGCAAGACTTTCTTTTCAAGATAAAACCTTGCTGGATACTACTTGTTCTGGATCATTTACACGCAACAAAGAAGAGTTTAAATGGGACCTTCTTGATCGGATCCAGGAGAATACTCGAAGGATAGGAGAACGACAAAGATAGAGAGTCAGGTATAAATTATGATTATGAATGCATTGAAACTTTTATGGATACTGATAAATTTCGTAATATGAGTGCTACTTATGGTCTTGACTCTCAAGTTGTTGCAAATTTTTATAAAGCTTTTTCCTCTCATTTTGAATTGCCTAGGAAGAATTTTGATAAGTATCATGAACCATACAAAGATAAAACTGATTCATCTATAAATAAATGTGTTGTAATTGAAACTATTGATCATATTCTTCCTGAAGCTTATATTGAAAAAACTCCTTTCCCTGCTAAAATGAAGGAGTATTCTGTTATAACTAGTGCGGTTAATAAAAGTGCAAAGAAACCTATAGAACCCGAAGAACAAATAAAGGTTGAACCTGCTATTGCAATAGTTAAAGATCTTGTGACTGAAAATGTAGAAGATGGTCATATTATTTTCTGTGAAGATGCTTCTAATATTGTTTCGCATCGTAATAAGTCTAGGAAGGCCAGTGTTCCTATGCTCTCTGTTAGAATTGGTGATCATTATTATTATGGTTTATGCG
>NC_061509.1:157781074-157955777 GCF_022539505.1 Lolium rigidum | reverse complement strand
GGGGATCGAAAGAAAAGGCAAGTGACCAAATTTGAGGTGCCAAAAAAAACTCCAAGAAAAGAAAGTTTTATAGTACATAGAGGATGACATGCGGGTCCCATTTAGCAGCAGCGGTATCACCGTTTGAGAGGCGGCGGGGGATCGAAAGAAAAAGGTAAGTGACCAAATATGAGGTGCCAAAAATAATTCAAGAAAAGAAAGTTTTATAGTACATAGAGGATGACATGCGGGTCCCATTTAGCAGACGGCGGTGTCACCGTTTGAGAGCGGCGAGGGGACCGAAAGAAAAAAGTAAGTGACCAAATATGAGGTGCCAAAAATAATTCAAGAAAAGAAAGTTTTATAGTGCATAGAGGATGACATGCGGGTCCCAGTTAGCGGCAGCGGTATCACCGTTTGAGAGGCGGCAGGGGATCGAAAGAAAAAGGCAAGTGACCAAATTTGAGGTGCCAAAAAAAACTCCAAGAAAAGAAAGTTGATTGCACATAGAGGATGACATGCGGGTCCCATTTAGCGGCGGCGGTCTCAACATTTCCAAGGCGGCAAGGGATCAAAAGAAAAAGGAAGTAGCCAGAAATCGGGGGTCAAAAAAAATCCAAGAATAGAAAGAATTTTGGTTCATAGAGGATGACATGCGGGACCCATGATCCTGCATCGTAAACGGCTCGATCGGAGAACGTTGAACGAGATGGCGCGATCGAGAAAAAAACAATGCCGAGAGAGGCTGCCATCTGGGCCCTACATCCCTCGGCGGTGCGGATTTGCGTTGACTCGGCCGGCGAACCCGAGATTTCGAGATGCACCACGTCCCGGGCCACCATACGCGACGTTTTGGCCGCTTTCGTCGGGTTAGGTGGCCTCAAAAACAAGAAAAAAAAAGTTTTGACATGCACCACGGAGGGACCAAAAATCGTCGGCCATGGTACACCAGCAACCACGGCGCGACTTCAACTTCGTCGGCCATGGCAACTTTTCTTGTAGTGATAAGGAGGCAATTTAATAGCATCAGTCAAAGGGATTTGCAAGAATAAAGGTTTCATCCAATCACAAAATTTATTATAGTGTTCTTCTTCCTTTGATTTTAGTTTCTTAGCAGGAAAAGGCATTTGCTTTTGCACCCATGGTTCCCTTTCATTACCATGTTTCTTAGCAATAAAATCTTCTTTAGTATACTTTTTATTTTTATCTTGCTTTTCAGGTTCATCTTCACCCTCTTCTTTATCAGGAGTATCATTCTTATCATTATCTTTATCATGTTCATTACCACTTTCAGTTTCAGCATCAGAAATAGAAATACTATTAGGATCATTAACAGGTTCAGAGGATTCTACAACATTCTTATGTTTCTTTTTCTTTTTCTTAGATGGAGCACTAGTTTTAATTCGTTGAGAATCTTGTTCAACTCTTTTGGGATGTCCCTCAGGATATAGAGGATCCTGAGTAGAAACACCACCTCTAGTTGTTACTTCATAAGCATGTTTTTCTTTAGCATTATTTCCCAACAAGTCATTTTGCACTTTAGTGAGTTGATCAATTTGAGTTTGAACCATATGAAAATGTTTAACAAGCATCTTAACATCATTGGAGGTTCTCTCCACAATATCATGCAATTCACTAATAGCTCGAGAATTTTCCATTAAATGATTCTCTACTCTCATATTAAATTTTTCTTGCTTAACAATATAATTATCAAACTCATCTAAGCATTGTGCAGGAGGTTTTGAATACGGAATATCTTCTCTAGTAAAGCGCTGAAGGGAATTTACCTCAATCATGGATGAAGGGGGAATTATCTCACATATATCTTCTATGGGAGGAAGATTCTTCACATCTTCAGATTTAATACCTTTCTCCTTGAGAGACTTCTTGGCTTCCCTCATATCTTCATCATTCAATTTAATTAAACCCCTCTTCTTCAATATTGGCGTTGGAGTTGGTTCAGGCATAGTCCAATCATCATGATTCCGGCCTATTTTAGCCAATAATTCTTCAGCGTCGTCTGGAGTTCTTTTCCTGAAAACACAACCAGCACAACTATTCAGGTATGCCCTAGACTCAATGGTTAGTCCACTATAAAATATATCAAGTAAATCATGCTTTTCCAAATCATGGTCAGGCCGAGCTCTAATAAGAGAGCAAAATCTCGCCCAAGCCTCAAGCAATTTCTCTCCATCTTCCTGGTCAAAATTATAAATTCTCTGCAAAGCAATATGTTGAGCACTAGCAGGAAAGTATTTCCGGAAGAAAACATCAAGCAATTCTTTTGGACTTTTAATAGAATTAGGTGGCAAACTATTATACCAAGTTTTAGCGTCATCCTTTAATGAAAATGGAAACATTTTAGCAACAAAGTAAGTACGCTTCTTAACATCATCAGAAAACAAGCTACTCAGAGTAGATAACTCAATCATGTGTTCAACAACACTTTCTTTTTCAGTACCACAAAAGGGTGTTTTCTCAACAATAGCTATATGAAATAGATCAAGAGAAAAATCATAATCTTTATCCTTAATGTTTATAGGAGATGTGGCAAATTTAGGATCAGGAGACAGTTTATATCTAACGAGCATGTTACGCAAGCAACTTCTTAATTTTTCTTGCATCGGTAGTAGCATTGCATTTTTCAATAAAATCATCATCAAGTTCCACATAATCTTCATCAACATCATCACTAGAGTATTCAACGGACTCGGGTGAATTAACGAAGTGTAACGACAGTTTCATTAGGAGTTTCAGTATTTTCAATTTGTCTAGACCTAGCAATTGTAGCATCTAGAAAAGATCCTAACGAACCATCATTATCAAGCACAGTAGAAGCATCATCACAATTATAAGAGGAATTTTCAGATTCAGCAGAAGTACCAACATTTGAAGCTTGTGGTGGTGAAACAAGTTTACTTATCACGGATGGTGAATCAAGAGCAGCGAGAGGTACTCGAGTTGTACCTTTTCTTGTAGTGGATGGTAATATGGCGACCTTAGTATCGCGAGGTTTACCCATGATGGAGAATTTGCAGCGAACAATATAAATCCAAGTGAACTTCCAAATAAAGCTATGCTCCCCGACAACGGCGCCAGAAAATAGTCTTGATGACCCACAAGTATAGGGGATCGCAACGGTCTTCGCGGGAAGTAAAACCCAATTTATTGATTCGACACAAGGGGAGACAAAGAATACTTGAAAGCCTTAACGAGCGGAGTTGTCAATTCAGCTGCACTGGAAACGAGACTTGCTCGCAAGAGTTTATCGATAGTAACGAGTTTATAGCGATAGCAGTAGTGAAATAACAACGACAGAGTAACAAAGACAGCGAGTAGTGATTATAGTAAACAACGGGATTAAAATACTGTAGGCACGGGGACGGATGACGGGCGTTGCATGGATGAGAGAAACTCATGTAACAATCATAGCAGGGCATTTGCAGATAATAATAAAACGGTGTCCAAGTACAAAGCAATCAATAGGCATGTGTTCCAATTATAGCCGTACGTGCTCGCAATGAGAAACTTGCACAACATCTTTTGTCCTACCAGCCGGTGGCAGCCGGGCCTCTAGGGAAACTATCTGGATATTAAGGTACTCCTTTTAATAGAGTACGGAGCAAAGCATTAACACTCCGTGAACACATGTGATCCTCACGTCACTACCATCCCCTCCGGTTGTCCCGATTTCGTCACTTCGGGGCCATTGGTTCCGGACAGCGACATGTGTATACAACTTGCAGGTAAGACCATAAACAATGAATATCACGATGAAACAATAACATGTTCAGATCTGAGATCATGGCACTCGGGCCCTAGTGACAAGCATTAAGCATAACAAGTTGCAACAATATCATCAAACTACCAATTACGGACACAAGGCACTATGCCCTAACAATCTTATGCTATTACATGACCAATCTCATCCAATCCCTACCATCCCCTTCGGCCTACAGCGGGGGAATTACTCACACATGGATGGGGGAAGCATGGCTGGTTGATGGAGAGGCGTTGGCGGTGATGATGGCGATGATCTCCTCCAATTCCCCGTCCCGGCGGAGTGCCAGAATGGAGACTTCTGGCTTCCGAGACGGAGTTTCGCGATGTGGCGGCGTTCTGGAGGGTTTCTGGCGACTTCGACTTCTCTCCGTGCGTTTTTAGGTCGAGGCCGATAAGTAGTCCGAAGGAGGGCGTCGGAGGCCGGCCGAGGGGCCCACACACTAGGGCCGCGCGGGCCCCTCCTGGGCCGCGCCGGCCTCATCGTGTGGGGCCCTCGTGCCCCCACCCGGCTTGCCCTTCGGCTCCGTAAGTATTCCGGGAAAATAGGGCCTTCGTCAAAATCCCGAGGTTTTTCCTGAAAGTTGGATTTACGCACAAAAACGAGACACAGAACAATTCTGCTGAAAACAGCGTTAGTCCGCGTTAGTTGTATCCAAAATACACAAATTAGAGGCAAAACAATAGCAAAAGTGTTCGGGAAAGTAGATACGTTTTGGACGTATCAGCAAGCCGGTGAGATTGACAATCTCACTGTTTCGTTGGGGCAAAGTACTTTGGTTGTGTTGTGCAGGTTCCACGTTGGCGCCGGAATCCCTGGTGTTGCGCCGCACTACACTCCGCTGCCATCAACCTTCAACGTGCTTCTTGGCTCCTACTGGTTCGATAAACCTTGGTTTCTTACTGAGGGAAAACTTGCCGCTGTACGCATCACACCTTCCTCTTGGGGTTCCCAACGGACGCGTGCTGTACGCGTATCACCCGCATGTCATCCTCTATGTAAATCAACTTTCTTTTTTTGGAGTTTTTTTTGACCCCCTAATTTCTGGCTACTTTATTTTTATTTTGATCTCAAGCACCATTTGAAACGTTGAGACAGCTGCTGCAAAACGGGACCCGCATGTCATCCTCTATGTACAATAAAGTTTTCTTTTCTTAGATTATTTTTGGCTCCTAATATTTGGTCACTTGCCTTTTTCTTTCGATCTTATGCCACCTTTGAAACGTTGAGGAAGCTTCTGGCTCATGGGTCTCGCATGTCATCCTCTACGAACAATAAAGGTTTCCTTTCTTGGAGTTATTTTTTACCCCTAATTTCTGGCTACTTCCTTTTTCTTTTGATCCCCTGCCGCCTTTGAAATGTTGAGGATGCTGCTGCCTCATGGTCCCGCATGTCAGCCTCTCAGAACGATAAATGTTTCTTTTCATGGATTTTTTTACCAGTTGATTTTTGGTTTATTTTTATTTCGATCTCCTGCCGCCTTTAAAACGTTGACGACCCTGCTGGCTCATGGGTCCCCGACGTCAGCCTCCCCGTACAAGAAACATGTGATATCTTGATTATTTTGCAGACAATAAACAATGTATTTCGCTCTAAGCTAGCAAACGGATAAATTAGATCTTTATTTTTACATAAAAAACTCATATGTTGAATCTCCTTGTTTTATTTGATTTTGCGAAATATAGGACTTTCCTGTTTTGGAGTGGGCTGAAATCGTACGAGTCAAAAGGCGTCCAGCAGGATAGTTCGAAGGCCCATATGCCAGATGCAGCCCAATTAAAATATTTCTTTTCTTGGATTTTTTGACCCCATGATTTCTGGCTACTTCCCTTTTCTTTTGGTCATGTGCCGCCTTGGAAACATTGAGATCGCTGCTGCAAAATGGGACCCGCATGTCATCCTCTATGTACAATAAAAGTTTCTTCCGTGGATTATTTTTGGCTCCTGATATTTGTCGCTTGCCTTTTTCTTTCGATCTAATGCCAACTTTAAAACATTGAGAACGCTGCTGCAAAATGGGACCCTCATCCTCTTTGTACAATAAACGTTTTTTCTTGAATTATTTTTGGCACCTGATATTTGTCATGCCGCCTCTGAAACATTGAGGAAGCTGCTGGCTCGTGGGTCCCGCAAGTAATCCTCTATGTAGAATAAAAGTTTCCTTTCTTGGAAATATTTTTTACCCCTGATTTCTGGCTACTTCCTTTTTCTTTTGATCCCGTGCCGCCTTGGAAACGTTGAGACCGCTGCTGCAAAATGGGACCCACATGTCATCCTCTATGTACAATAAAGTTTCTTTTCTTTGAGTTAGTTTTGGCTCCTGATATTTGGTCACTTCCTTTTTCTTTCGATCCCGTGCCCCCTTGGAAACGTTAAGACCACTGCTGAAAAATGGGACCCGCATGTCATACTCTATGTATAATAAATTTTATTTTCTTGGATTATTTTTGGCTCCTGATGTTTTGGCACTTCCCTTTTTCTTTCGATCTCATGCCGCCTTTGAAATGTTGAGACCGCTGCTGCATAATGGGACTCATATGTCATCCTCTATGTACAATAAAAGTTTTTTTATTGGATTATTTTTTGCTCCAGATATTTGTTCACTTTCCTTTTTCTTTCGATCTCATGCCGCCTCTGAAACATTGAGTAAGGTGCTGGCTCATGGGACCCGCATGTCATCCTCTATGCACAATAAAATTTCTTTTCTTGGATTTTTTACCTCCTGATTTTTGGTCACTTGCCTTTTTCTTTCGATCCTACGCGCATTTGAAATTGAGGAGGCTGCTGGCTCATGGGTCCCACATGTCAGCCTCTATGAACAATAAACCTTTCCTTTGTTGGATTTATTTTTTACCCCTAATTTCTGGCTATTTGCCTTTTTCTTTTGATCCCCTATGGCCTTTGAAACGATGAGGACGATGCTGGCAGGTCGGTTCCACATGTCATCTTCCATGAAGAATAAAAGTTTCCTTTGTTGGATTTACTTTTGACCCCTAATTTCTGGCTATTTGCCTTTTTTTCTTTTGATCCTCTACCGACTTTGAAATGATGAGGATGCTGCTGGCAGATCTGTCCCACATGTCAGCCTCTCTGAACTATAAATGTTTCCTTTCTATGATTTATTTTTGACCCCTATTTTCGGGATACTTGCCTTTTTTGGATCTCCTACCGCCTTTGAAATGTTGAGGACGCTTCTGGCTCATGGGTCCCACATGGCATCCTCTTTGGACGATAAACCTTCATTTTTTTTTGTTAATGATAGGTTTATATGTATTATTTTTGCAGACTAATACAAGCCCTTTCGCTCCAAGATCTTGCAAGTTAATAGAATAAATCATGGAATTATTAGGATATGTTTTAAATTTCAAATCCACCTAATGAATTTTTAAAAATACCGTGATCCATGTGGGTATGGAGCGATCAAGGATTTTCATATTGGCCATGAGCAGTTTCAAAAATTGCAACCCAATAATTCAAAATAAATAAAAAAACATCTTTTATGTAGAATCTCCGTTTTTTGTTTTTTGCCAATCATAGGATCTGTGGTTCATTAGAAAAGGGCCGAAATTGCATGAGCAGAAAGGCCCATTTGTAGTTATTGGGCTTCGACAACCGGAGCAAGTAGGCCAATAGCAATTACCATGTAGATGGCCGTTGGAACCCAAAAGTATTTGTTGCCTAGACTTAGATGCCAAACTCAGCCTTATTGACACGAACCTTGCTATGCACACGACAATTTCAGTCCGATCCGTGTACGAAACACAAGATCCAACCCTTCGTGTGAGGAAGCAGGTGACAGCACACCTCCAGATGCTCAATCGTACACATATCATATAGGAGTTGTGGTATGTACATCAGTTCCGTATTGACATGTTTTTTTCTTTGGTTCACATATGGGGTCCGCACAGTCACCTAGACCGCACATCTACTTCCTTGCTCATAGTTGATGCATGTTTAGTGGCCTGCAGCAAGAATCGCTGCCCTCGGGGATGCATATGGGAGGTATTCTCACCATTCTTATGAAAAGGGTGAGCTGAAGCAGATTTTCTCATTCGTACTCTCCAACCGAACACAGGAATTAGAACCTAACCATTCCCTATTTTGCACAAACCGAACATAGGAATGGAACCAACCCATTCTCAAAAATGGAACCATGACATTCCATCCCTTTTGGTTCTGCAACCGAACACACCCTTAGCAGCGAAAAAAATAGGAATGGTCCTCTCATGAGTATGATCAACAAGAGATGGCTATATTATAAAGGACGTACACACATTGTAATTATAGTGCTGAAATAAAGTCAATCCTAAAACAGCCATGCATGGGTTATAATATGAAGGCAACACGAAATACAAAAGCAGGGCAGTGTTCAAATAAATTGATTCAAACTAGTACATACTAAAAATAGTGTACTACTTCTCAACACTTGAAGCATAATAAAAAAGTGTGTCAGTGCTTTTTTAAAGGTAACACCGAACGGGCAATGTTTAAAGCAGGCTTAAACTACATAGCCGCTTGTTGGACACTACCCAAATTATCTCTGGGAAGGCTTATAACTCCCACAGTCTCACCTTCATCTGGCTGGAGGTTGCAGCACAAAATTTTAGGGTATTGATTATGAAGAAACTTCCGGTATGCTGTGTAGACGCAGTTTTTCCTCATGAATGGAACCAATGTGCCATCAGGAGCTTTGGATTCACGCTTCTTCAAGTTGGCAATGATCGGGTAATTGAGTCCGAAGAACAGAGAGTGGTCGTCGAGGCTGTTAACCTGCCTCCAAAGAAAGTCCTCTGCACGTGCAGTAGATATGGGATCCTGCTCCAAGACGTAGGTGGCAACATGAGGATATTGCCGTAGCTGAAGCCCATTAGCAGCATAGGGAATGTCAGAAGGTACTTCAGTATTGGCAATCCCAATGTTGTTTACTGTAAGGATGATCATCAATCGCTTGCCATCAGCAGATGGAGCGAGGAACCACACGTACTGCTGATCATCCATCACCGGTGGCGGGATTACAAACGAGAGCATCAGGTTTTCTGCAATATTAGAAATGGAGACGAATAGGGTGTTACTGGCAACCATATTCAAACAGCAGCATTGTTCATCGTTCATGCTCACAGTATAAATACGACTATGTAAGCTAAGGACATTGGTCATTCATGTGTTCAAATCGAGTGTCCAATATATCAGTTATACTGCATCCATCCCACGAAACTAGTCTTAACTTCGCCAAAACTAGACACTAGTTAGTGTATACACAGTTATATACTACCTCTGTCCCACCGAAAGTGTCTGAGATTTGTCCAAATTCAGATGTATCTAAACAGTGAAAGTATATAGATACATTCAAATTTTGACAAATATATCATCTTAAGTTTAAGTCCTGTGCTGTAGTTAATTCCCTTTGTCTTAAGTGATCTATTAGAGAGCTTCCCTGTGACCACCCGAAGGGTAAGAAATGTTGAACTGTATAAATGGATTGCCTAGATCTTTCCATCAATTCGGACTTTTGGTTGCGTTGGCTAGTCAATGAAGCTTGACATGGTGTCAAAGTCAGGGTCTCGAGTTCGAGTCCTGACTTTCGCAATCTATTATATACTAAAAGCAAAATAAGGATGTTTTTTGAGGCACCAGGTTAATCCACATATACTAATAAAATATAAACCATTGATTTTAATCTTAACGGCTGAGATTAAAAGGTATGAAATGTTGCGTACAATAATATGTGTACAAAAGTAAATTTATGACACGTAAACATCACATAGGTACACACGTTTGTAATATCCAAATAGACGTACGTACATGTCTCAAAAAAATGTGTGGACGGTCCGGTGCTGATACCACGAGCAAGACGATCAATCTGCTCTAATTAGAACTCTGGATGCCATATATGTTGTGCACTTTTTTTTTCCCATACCTTAAACTGTTTTGTACCCACACGATTCCTTTTCATCGTGTTACTTAACATCTCTATCTTTTCTACTCTAATGAAAAAATAACATGGATATAGGACATAAGCTATGTGCGTTTGAAAAAGAGGCACACCGATCGTAGCTATATATGGATACGAGCTATGTGTTAAATAAAAGGACGTGAGCTATTTCCGTTTACAAAAAAGTTTATTTTAAAGGAAATAATAAGTATGCGCTAGCTAGATATAGGAAAAGAGCTATATAGGCGTGCCAGCAAAAAATAAAAAGTTCTGAGAAAAATACCCCCGGGAGAAATTTACTGCTATTTCAATAATTTGCTATAGTTTAAAAAATTGAAATAATATTTATGTTTGTTTGATAAATCTCGGGCGGTATTTCTGGTGCTTATAATCACATATTATTACAGAAACATTATTTATATACTATCTTGGCATAAAAGCAATTATACAGAGACATGAAGACAACGTTTCTTTTCTCAATTGGTATTTTGGGTATCTCGTCGGAAACTTGAGCACAATTTATTTCAAACCAGTACTTTCGATATCTAGCCAGAAACTAGGTTTTCTGTTACCACTGAGAAAAAATCCTACTAGACGAAATATACGATTATTTGCATAATTTGGTCAAATTTAAATATTTTTATAGATTTCGATCGAATTTGGAAATTGGTTTGATACATTTCGGGGTATTTTGACCGGTCTTTCTGGTACATGTACTCATGTATTATAACACATACACTGTTTCTATGCCACCTATGCTGGCATAAAGGAAATTTTATGGAGACATGAACACCGTGTGTTTTAGCGACAAGTGTTTGTGATATCTGGCTGGAAACCTGTTTTTTCCGATTAGCAATGAGAAAAACTAATGCCGGACAAAATTTAATGGTACTTACATAGTTTTAAAAAACATAAAGAACTTTGATGATTTTTGAACGAATTTGTAAATTGTTTTGATAAATCTCAAAATTGGTGCTGCAATGGGATAATGAAATAATATTTGAGAAGGTCATGCAATAAATTTGTGAAATATTGAATATCATGTTAATGTACGTATTTTTGTTATTTTCAATATGTTACAAGAAATATGCGCCATCGAAGTTGGTGTATTCTCAGATAGGTGGCAAGATAATTATGTCTCAGCGAGAAAGTAGAGCATCTACATTGAAGAGTAAGAGATAGCATCAAAAAGTAAAAATAAAATTGCATTGCCTACTTTTAGGATAGAGACATTAGAGAACATATGTCATGGTATTTTTATGACCTCTTTGGATTGGAGGGTTGATAAATGTAGAACTAAGAGAAACACGATACTCTAACAACTTTGTGAGTGCAAAATAGAGGGTTCTAAAACACTGGAAAACAACATGAATAGCCATTTCACTGCGACACAAAAAGTGTGTTGATCCTACATGGTTGAGTCTTTAAAAAGTGGTTCGGGTGGTCTTACTAATTTCCATAGAATTGGTCCATATCAATCCTATCCATAAGATTTTTGGTGGCATAATCCAGAAGCAATCCAAAGGAAAAAATGGCATGTATTAAAAAATACGAAATTCATATGAAATGCCTACAATTCAAAAATGTCCTTAATTAGAGGTTACATAATAACTACTTTCCATAAAGCGATTTCAAATATTTCTCAATCATGTGATACTTTTACCTCACATGATGTTTGCAGAAGTTGTATAATCCTATGATTAAGATTACATGTTTCATTTATATGTTACATGATAACTTTATTTCATAAATAAATTCAATAAGATAAAGACTATGCCCTCGCATTTGCGAGGGCCACCTTGCTAGTTTATCCTAAAATTGTTGTTGCCCCCTCAGAGACGACGTATATGCCTCTTGGGATATACCTCTGAGTCGTTCCACGTGTTGACTTGTTTCCCATCACACATGAGGGGGATGTTGAATTGTATAAGTGGATTGCCGCCCTTTCGATTAGTTCGGACTTTTGGTTGTGTTGGTAGTGTATGAAGCTTGACAAGAAAGAAATGCTCTTTGTAGCTAACCCCAAATGTGGTAACATTTGCAAAATAGGTATCAGATGCAGCTATCCATTAAGTAGAAGAATTTGCATTTTAGAGTTGAAGGTTCATAATCTCTTCTCTACTATTACTAGTAAAAGGTACACACGGTATTTGTTTACCTCATTTTCGCGTTCTAAAAAAGGTACGCTATATGGTTGTGCTAAGTTAAACTGATTTAAGTCTGTTCAAGTTTATCGAAAATTATACTACCAACATCTAAAACATCAATATAGGTTCATATATTACAAAAGATATTTAGATTTTTTTCTCGAACACACGCCTAGTCGTGCATGATTATATATTAGAGAAAACCGCTGAGAAGGCGGGAGCATAGTGGGTTGTAGCAAGGCTACGAAAATCTGAGAAAGTAAAAAGAAAGAACTATACAGGAGACTACAAGCAGCTAACTTTGTTAGGCCTGCAGGTGCTAAATCTTATATATATATGAGGTTGTAGATATTAGTCGTTAACTTACTCAAACTTATATAACATTGAATTAGGAAAAAGAGAACCTGAATTATTTTGAATGAGGGGACGTCACAATCACTAATCAAAGATAATTGTGGGAAACTTAAATCTATTCAAAAAAATGGGAGAAATAATGTATCAAAAACAAAATTAATTATACCATTTTACAGATTGTTCACCGATATAAACAAAGAACTGTTTGATTTGCATGTAGGTACATCCAATCAAGGCTTTTTTCCCGATCTCTAGAAAATACCGATGGGCACATGTATTACCCCTTCGCAGAATGCCAGTCCAAATACCGGCTAAGATATTTCAAAAAAAAACTTAAAATTTATGTAAATTATATCAAAGGTTGTCAAATATTACACAAATTTTGGTAAACACCGCCCGGTGCTTTCTTACACCGATAGGTACCCAAAAAATCCTGTTATCGGTAAGATTACAGCCAAGAACTAAAACTCTGCATCGGATTGATCAGATTTTACACATAATAATTATTAATAGCATCCACTATTAATAGGGAAGATTTATATTAAAATATAAGCTACGCATGTAATTACAAACGATTTTCTTCTATTTTTCTATTTCTCATAGAACCATTTTTTTCTAGGCGCATCTCGAGGCTGTTTTTTTTTCCGTCTCATTCACGTTCATTGATGTGGTCGCTTGTCGAAAAAAATAGTCTTATAGGCTGGTAGATGGCCACAGTAGCACTGCACCCACTCCATCTGCACACTCACCGTCTCACATGAGGTAGCCAGATAACTTTAGAATGCCCACAGAATCTTGCATGACCTTGCAAAAGCTATCAGCAAACAGTGTGGTGGCAGGCTGACTACACAGGTGGGTGAAGCGTGAAGACTTTAATTGTTTACCATTAGATTGGCATATCAAACGGCTTACATGTAGCCACACAGTCCTCTGCTTAAAGCAATTAAACGTGAGTCATCTGATTGGAATGATCCAACGGTGTATATGATTAGATATCTGTATACAATATAGGAGTACAGACAATGTACCACTTGGTCCAGTTTTAAACTGAGTATAGAGCTTCAATCATGACCCTTGGAGTGCTAAATCTAACGGTGCACAACAGCAAGATTCTCTGTGAACAGTGCACATAGCTAACTCTACAATATCTTAGAACCATCACGTGAGCCTTGGGTCTACCCCAAAAAATGACCAAATATCTGAAACCCCTGAATCATAGGAATAACCCCGTTCAAAGATATCACTATTCAGCACTGCTAGATGGATCAATGGAAGGTTCTTACAGTCTCAACTCTCAAGGAAACATCAAAGGAAAAGGTAGGTAAATATAAGAAACGAGTGAGTGTTAGATGTACACATATTTTTAATTTTTTATTTGTTCCCTTCGTGCCGACTGATGGGAAGAAACATCAATTTTTTGTAGGACCACTCTTATTTTCGTATTTTACATATGCATTGTTGACAATATTTTATTTCGAATACCATGAATATAGCTCGAGCTACATGTAGCATGGTTTTTGAAAATTTTGAGAGCTGCATTTTAAAGTTCTAAAGAAAACAGAGATTAAATACGGGTGTCGACAATTTTGTGTTCTACCAACATGCAAATGTCCAAATCAAAATATCTTATATTTAAGGTTTTACAACAACAAAAAATCTGACATATATATTGCAACATTTTATAACTTCGAAATCTATCAGATTCTGTCATTTTTGTGCGGCCCTAATATATGGTATCTCAATTTCAGATTTTACACTCTGGTAGAATAATACATTATCTACATCTAATTTATTTCAGATTTTTTATATTGTTTCAAAACTTGTGAAAGAGATGCTATAAATATTCTTTTGATTATCAAACAGAATCTTTAATGGTTTGACGTGCATACATACTAGTAATATAAAAATATAAAAGTTCTCGCCTTGTACATATTTTGTTGACTTTTTGAAATGAATACAACATTCAATTTCATAGATAGAGTACTAAACATTTCATGGGAAACATAAAGCAGCTTGCCAAACAAAGGCTAATAGAAAAAAAAATAGAGGTATGACAGGCATAACATCCACGATGGGGTTGAAATATGCATAAGCTTCGGGCAATTGGCAAAGAAAAATATAGTCGAATAAAGAACATAATTATAAACGGTACAGATTAAACTAAGTAAATTAGACATAACAAGTATTTCATTCTTGTTTAGTAAATAATTGGATTTTGATTGAGTTATTTTTCTAAGGAAAAGAGGAGAAGGCAGATTCAAGGCACTTTTGGTGGGACGGAGGGAGTAAATCAAAAGTAAGAAAAAGTTCCAACATGTTTCATGAGATGGAGTACTAAATAACGGCCATATGCATCTCTTCGATGCAGAGGCCGGGGTCTCTCGCCCTCTCTTTCGAGCAAAAATCAACTAGTTATATGAAACAATGGGTGTAAAAGTTAATCAACAAGGGTGCATTCATTGTGCTACGTTAACATTTGAGATACTTGTTAATGATATCCATATTCTGCAGTGGCATAGAGTTACTAATTCAGGAATGTATTCACCTACGGAGTATACTATGTTTGCTGATGACTGATTAGTACTAATTCATTGCAAGCAACGGTTCATTCATATTCAGATAAATGATGTGATTGTTAAGTCATATACTTATGAAAGTCCTTATGCATCTCTCTGATGCAGATGGCGGGGGTCTCTCGTCCTCCTTTTGGAGCAAAAATCAATTAGTTATATATGAAACAATGGGTGTAAAAGGTTATCAAAAAGGGTGCCTTCATAGTGCTACATTATCTTTTGAGATACTTGGTTAATTACATCCATATTCTGCAGTGGCATAGAGTTACTAATTCAGGAATGCAATCACATACTGAGCATACTATGTTTGTTGGTGACTAATTAGTACTAATTCATTGCAAGCAACGGTTCATTCATATTCAGCAAAAGCGGGTGTGATCATTAAGTCATTTATGAAAGGTAAAATATAAACAAGGTAGTTCATGAATAACTTCATTGATTAAGGCAGTGTATCATGCAATGCAACATACGGACTGAAAAAATACCATTTGCGGTGTCCCAGCAGTACGTGGAGCCATCAATTTCGTCCACCGCAAAAACGTGGCAACCGAGTTCAATGGCATCACAGTACTTTGGATAATCAGATTCAGGTCTAAGGGCCTCCAGCATTCTCCAGTCGCCACCCCCTTCAAGGTAGAAACTCCTTTTGTCGAACAAGGCGATGAGCTTGTAATCTGCGTACCTCCCACCTTTTGTGGGCACTTGGCAGATTACAATCTTCAACAAATTAATTACTGGACCCCAGAAAACATGGTATGCAACAGTAGGTTGATATGAAAGACTTGTATGACCAATCTTCGAAGCAGCTGGGGATGGAAGGGGGATATATCGCTCGGTGTAGACGTTCACGAGGCACCACTGACACCCATGATGATCGGCGGCGGCGATCCAGTCGCCGTTCGTGCCAAGCCATTTTCTATTGTGCATGAACTGCAGGGCGACAGAACGGCGAGGATGGTCGAGGGGCACCAGGTCGTACATGGTATCATGCAGACGAGATGCTCTCGCCACGCCCCAGTGTTCACCAAACCAATAAGCAGGCGGAGGCATCAGCAGGCAGGGTTCATCCCAATTGTGCATCTTACCTTCATCCTTGCTGATCCGGTCGTAGAGCTCCCTGGAACATGCGGCAAGTCGGACGGTGTTGGTAACGTCCAGATGCGCAGCGATGAGGTCGATGTTGTCGCTGGTGAGAGCCTCCCAGTGGCCGTCAACGCCGCCCCGGCAAAGCCTAGAATAATCCATCACGTGAAGATGGATTTAGGTGGATGGCGGATGCAACTGCGCTTGGGGTTTTCGGAGGAGAGGGCGAGCGCTATGGAAGGAACGATGCGGCGCGCGGCCGGCCGGGGTGAGGAGAGAAAGGTATATTACTAGTGATGCGGCGTGGTGGGGATCGAGATCCTCCGCGTGCGCGTGATTCTGGGAGGGTGAAGAAGAAGATGATAGACATGCAAGGGCAAAAAACTAGGTAGTACTCTAGGATGCTACTGTGACTGGGCGCCGATTTGACTGTTGGTAGACTAGCACGCCACCCATCTATAAATTTCCGACGATGTTTGGTGCAATGATGTCTCGTCACATCAGCTTGACAAGAGAGGTTTTTTTTTACAATTTCCATTTCGATATATTTTTCGCCGATAATCGTAGTACTCTATGCCAGAGACACGTACCTTAACACGTGCGCAGCATGCAACCACGCGAGCACCAAAATAAAATGAGAGATGTTTTAGAGCAGAACTTCATTTTCAATGCCTTTTCTAGCTTGGTTTGGAAACCGGACAGAGCTTCAGTGACTTGATGCTTCCAAGTCTCATTGTGACTAGGTGCCACCATCTACCATCCATTTGAGATCCAACATTCCAAACTATCTCTTATTTCGAAGCTAAAAAAACTATTCAAATTTTTTTGAAAAAATCTAGTAATATGTAGATGCCTTGTTTTAAAATCTATGAATATTTTACCCCATTCGGACGACTAGCTTGTGAGTAAATAGCTTCTTACGTATTCGAGCACTAGTTTAAACTAAATATATATTTGCTCACCAACCTATGATTCAAATCGAATAAAACTTTACCAAAATATAAATCAAAATATGCATGATTTACTGGAAGTTTTTCAAATTTTTCATGGTCCATGAGGTCCTCCAAAGTGCAAGCTTTTTTTTCTTGGTTCGTCCTTCAAAATCGAGTTTGGATGGTGGCAAGACTTGCACAAAGAGGATGTCAAAATTTTGGCCTTTGTGAACTTTGCAATCAACATCAAGTATCAGACTCTCGAGAAAAAAATAAGAGTTGGCGCCCACCTTTCTTTTCAACCGTTGATTCTCAATCCGAGGGTCGTCCAACTTAAATGGGTGGTCCAATACTGAGTGGTGTACGTGCAAAATATATGTAAAGAGTGAGTAGTTTGTGAACATGTGTGTATATATGTGTGCTTCTGATTGATGAACAGAGGCCATTTGGTGTAATACACTTAAACCCTATATCGCAAAAAAGGTATGGTTCACATTAATTAAAAAATAACGTTATATAGAGTACGAACAACTTTGGATATCGATCATATGATATCGATCGGAAAATCCCAACATTGCTGACTGTTAGATTTGTTTCAGTACATTAGATTATAATTTCATATCTATAGCATCTCTAGACGATTTTATTGTTAGCCTTTAGCAGCATGCACTGTCCATGGACCTCAAAACACACTTCTCCATCATTCTACAATCTTTTATGCATAAAGTATTCCCACTTTCTTTTTTTAATATAATTATCATTGTTTATAAATCTAATCTTGTTTTAAGACTACATATTTATAAATGGTCATTCATGCATGTTTCGCATACGAAAGTCAAAGCGGTGTACTTAATTATTAGACATCTTTCAACTAATATATATGTCATATATACTTTCATTACGTGAGCCCTCACGTGCAAGGCACGTGCAACTTACTAGTATGAGAAGTGAACCTTAACATTAATTAAGATGGGACCCACATAGTATGAGATGTGAACCTTAGCATTAAGATGGGACCCACATAGTATGAGAAAGTATGAGAAAGTGAACCTTAGCATCTTAATAGTACGAGGAAGGAGAGGGAAATTATTTTCTTTTGTTTGTGGACAACCAACAAGCTTGTAGGTCACCCATAAGAAATTTTCCTTGTGGACAACATCCATTATGTATAATAGACAACCTTATGGACTACTTTTTCCGTGTGGACAACATAGTGGATTCCCTCGGGGAATCACCTATATATGTGTGTATATATATAGTAATAATATTAACTTTTGCCATAAGTTGAGTCCCATTTATCTTGTGAAGTCTCCCACTATGTATGATGAACTGAACCTTAGCATTAAGATGGGACCAACATATATATGCTATTGGTGTACCCTCACGCACGACAGAGGAATGAGAGATAAATTATTTTTGATTGCTAGTTGTTTGATTCTAGGGGATTTTTTCGTACACTAGATAGTTGTTTGATTCATGGGAACATATCCTATAGGAAATAATCCTATATAAAATAAACATGAGGTCATACCTCATGGATAATTCCTTTGGCAGAATCAAAGAGAACTTATCTTCCTACAGGATTCGACTAGGCATGCCATACTAATCATATGTTTTTTCCTATTCCTACGAACCATGGAGCCCAAGGAAATATTACTTGTGGATAACCTCCACTACAACCTTATCAACTACTTTTTCCTTGTAGATAGGTCTTGTGGACAACATAGTGGATGCTCTTAGCCTTTTGCATAGCGGTGGAGCTTGACAAGAAAGGTTGGAGGGACAACAAGCTGAGAGAAAGTAAAATGAGCTAATATTACGCTGAATATTACAAATAACATAGGCTTATTTTTTCTAGGTTGGGCGGGCCACGGCTTGGTTTTGCTTCAACTAAGACTAGCCACAATGGGAGTATCATAGGTAGTATCATGCATGTCATGTAGGTAAAAATCTTATGTGGCACATCAATTAATGATGAGAGAGGTGAAATTAGTATCATAGGTAGATAGGGTATCATAGCACGTAAACCTAGAAATTTTAGTGGCAAACACATCATGTACACATATTTGCATTGATATTCTACAAAACATTAAATAGAATGGAACTATGATACTAATTCATGATACTGTGCATTGTAGGTGTTGTATCATAAAATAGTATCATATGTATGATACTAGTCTACGATACTTTCCATTGACTAGTCTAAGTTCTTTTGCACCATGAACACTAGCTATGCACATACCTCAAAAAACACTTCTCCATCATTCTACTATTCACACTTTCTTTTTTAATAGAACTACCATTGTTTTTAATATAATCTTGTGACGAGAGTATATATTTATAAATAGTCATTTATGTTTTGCATAAGCTCAAAGAGGGGTACTTAATTATGAGAGACATCTTTAGACTAATACGTTGTAGGAGTACTTTAATTATGTGAGCTATCGTGTGAAATGCTTACTAGAACGAGTGCAAAAGGTGTTTGATAACATTACAGGCCACACGCCCAGTGTAGCGTGCATTGTAGGAGCATTACATCAATTTAACAACTACGGAGGAGTAGCCTAGGTAGAGATAATAGGCAAAGGAAATAGTTCAACAGATAGTACAACACAACTACGGAAAGAGAGTAGTCTACGTAGAGCTAAACATGCAAATGAAATAATTCAACAGATACAAATCTTGCATTACAACACGAGTATTACATAAAGGACATCAGCCCTTCTTTCTGGACATGCCAGGCGAAGGCAGGTTCCATTGCCGAGCGTTGGCGAAGCTTGGGATGAACCACAACGAAACCTGCCGCCATGTCCATCTAATGTTGGTTTGGAAACCAACAATACAGTCTTCAGAATTCAAACTGAAGCAGCAAATTTCTGGACAAGGAGGATATGCAAGGCCTACTACATGCTGCGATGTGTAAACAGAGTTGCTTCTCGCCATATTTGGACGGTCATGTTCTGCCCCGTCTTCTACTGGAATGATAATCAATTAGTTCACTCCAAGGAAGAGAGAATATGATCCAAGGGAAATAATCCTCCTCCATGGCCTCGGTGGCATCAACTGACTAGTGTCCATGCTGTACACCTCGCAGCCAAGTAAATCCTTACCATACCCGCGAATAGTGCGACCATGACGACCCTCAGAGGTAGCGACGGCGGGTAAATTCCGAACCAGTCCAGTATAATCCCGCCCACCAGTAACGCCCCAGGTATGGACCAGAAAAAGTCTAGAACCATCAGGAGATCGTGGTAACCACCAGGAGCCAAGATTGTACGGACCTTGTTCATCAAGTTCTGGCGGAATAGGTGCCACGCTGATCAACAAAGGACCTTGCAAAGGAAAGCACAACTTGAAGTCAGTTCAGCAAAACTTGATTAGTTGATTACATACATGAATAATGATACTAGCTAAAATACTGCCTCCGATCCAAATTAATTGACTCAACTGGATGTGTCTAGCTAGATATGCACAAATTAATTGACTCAAGTTTGTCTAGCTAGATGCACTGGCTAGACAAAGCTGAGTCAATTTGATCTGGATCGGAGGGAGTACTTTATTTTGACTCAAAGGCATATCGCTGCTGATTTTGATTGAATATAGAGGGGGAAAGGTACATGCATGACACGAAAACTGCACAACAAAAAGAAAAAGGCTAAAGCTAAATCTGAAACTAGCAGCTAATAGCGAAAACACATCATATGAGATGAGAAAAATTACCCCAAGAAAGTTGATTCCATGCATAAACTTCGCCTGTATGAGTTACATCAAATACAATACCCTTGTGGATGATTGCATCGGAGTAGCCGAACGCTAAGAACTGGTTGTCAAGAACTGTCCATCTGCTAGAAGCACAGTGAAGGACTGCAATTGCCGCGTTGAAGATGGCAAGAACAGAGAAACTAGTATAATTTGAAGCAGTTGTTGGAACTCGGCAAATAGCTATCTTCAGCAGTTGAAGATGTTGATCATTAGACTCGAACACAAGTTTATCCGGGTGGATTTAAATTCACGTATTGGTGGTAGAGGAATCCGGCGACCAATGTACACATTGAGAAGCTCCCAATTCCAGGGGAAGCCAAGAAGGGCGATCCAATATCCATTCACATCTGCCCACATGCCCGTACCACCATCTGGAATCGCGGCATCGGAAGAGATCCTGTCCAGCGGCGTCAGTTGGCACAAGGTACCTTTGCGCTCTTTCGCATCCTGCTGCTTGCCCTTATGCGCACCCTGCTGCTTGAACTTGACGCGGGAGAAGGGATTGTGCGCGGACGGTACTTGAGTTTGGTGAGTATGAAGAACACAGGACACGCCAAACAGCTGAGATGCAGGCAGAGCTACACTTTGTGTAGCTGAATCATGATAAAACTTGCATGAACCGACGAGGCTCGTGGCGGTGATGACATCGCATCGGGATGCGATTTCTTCAAGAGGGCCATCGGGAAACACCCAAGAACTGCCACTCTCATTGATCGATCTCGCCATTGGAAGGATGCAGTCAAGTGGGTGTGGGGGTGTGGGAGTGGGACGCTGGCGTTTGGGTATGAGGTATTGGAGGAAAGTGCGAGCGGCGGCTGGTAGAGCGATATGGATAAAAGTCCACAACTCCTACTAGTACCATCAAACAGGTGGCTCGAGATGATCCGAAAAAGGCATGGCGGCGGTGGTGCAGGGGCTGCTGGTGTAGGCGGGGTCGCCAGAGAAGATGGAGATGAAGAAGACGGAGAGTCAGGCAAACAAATAATGTGAATTGAAATCAATATACGAGTACTACGGGCGTGCCTTCTCTCTCTGGTCTCTACTGCACTTACTGCACCTATCGTGAAGGCGTGTGACCCGAGAAGAAGCTAATGTACTGTATAGCTGTCCTTGCACGCCGTGGAGCTGTATTTTGTCTCGTCAAATCAGCTCTGGACAGTTTCAGCAGAGAAAATATCCTTTGCCATCATCATGATATATTACCACGGGCCCACGGCAGTGCACATTCATCTTGTACTACCATATCATTGTCTTGCTCTATATGTTGCACAAACCACCACTTGGACATTTTTTTGCGGTTTCCACCATGTGGTGGTCTAATATGTTGCAAATTTCACCACTTGGTTATCTAATCAGCTAGTTAGTCATGTTGATAGCAAAATCGACAAGTGGGTTCAACATGTCAATGCTCCAATTAATGTTTTAGAAAAAAATTGATTTTTCAAAATTCATACTTCTTTTATTTAGCTATTTAAAAATGTTTATTCATTTATTTAAATAAATATTATGTGGTCTTGAATTTTTTTCAAACAAATATTATGGCATCGGGTTCGGGACTCCTGAAAAGGACTAGTCGTGGTACGGGAACCCGAAATGAGGCCCACAACATGGTTAAAAGTGGCAAGGAACCCGTCGAGGTGGATGAACTCGGGAAACCTTGGTAGAGGTAGGGATATTGAGGAGGCCATTCGGGTTAGCATACCCCCCAATAAGCGTATGAGCAAAAAAATTACATAAGTAGTAGCTATTATTAAAATTTCACAAATATTAATCTCTTTTGAATATTTCAAAAGTATTGGGGCGTCACGCTGGCCTTTCCAGAATTTTACCTTTTAGGTTGGATGTCACGAGCATGATCACTCAACCAACCGGGTCCAAACATATATATACAATTGGCCTCCACGAGCCTACACCGACCAGATTGTCGCTGAAACTGGATCATAGAGTTTCGATAGGATTGATGTCCTAAGGAAATATTCCAACAACGGAAGCCGTTTGATTCGTTGTATTATATTCCTTAGGAATCTTTTTGAGCTTGTTTGGTTCAAAGAAAATTCATAGAAATTTTGTGGGATTCAAATCTCAGTGGCTCCTTTGATTCTTGAATACATGATAATTCATACTAATTCACGTGTTTTTTGTGTAGCACTACAACCAAAGAACATGCAATTCAAATTTGTGTGATTTCTTTCATATATGATTAATTCAACATGCAATCATATTCAATTCCTACATCATTTATATTTTACATTTTGTACACATCATGCATGCGACCCAAACAATGCGTACATGGGGGGGGGTATTTCGTTGCAAAAGCAGTTGGTCACACCACAAACAAACATGCAACAATTAATCTAAATTCACGTGGTTTTCTCGTGATGCAACCAAACAATATTCGATGAAACTAAGCATGCCATAAACATATACAATACACACCATAAATTTTGGCTGCTTTGATTATTCGCAAGATTTTCAAAGTGCGGGAATATGAAAAGTGTATGATTAGAGAGTGATGATCATCTCCAAATATATAGGATTGAGAAACAACGGTATTTGGATCCAATAACGTTTGATTACGTGTGAAACCCAAAAGAAATTGTAACATACGGTTACACAATGAAGGATTTTTGTTTTTATATAAAAATGTAGTGTGAATGAATTCTGAAAATTGCAATCCTATGAATTAAACAATCAGAAATCGTGTCAGACTAATTCCTACGATTCGAGATTCTAGTATAATTTCTTTGAAGGGGCGCAGAGGGACGTGGGTAGGAATGTCGGGTCCCTGTCTTCTCCGTATTCACTGTACTTACGTCAGACTAGTGTTACGCAGGAAGTCTTAATCTGACGTACTCTGAAACTAGATGCATCACTGTTTCCAGTCTGACACCAGAAATCCTCAACTCGTCTCCAGTCTCCAGTGCCTCCCGCTGTCCTCGTTTTTTCGGCAAAATAGACATAAATAACCCAAAGTCAAAAAGATTGGGAACAACAAACTTTCGACATACTAGGAAGATTGGGTTATTTTTGTCCAAATTCTCGTTTTTTTCTCTTGGCTTCCCTACCCTTGAATCCATGTCACTTACGTGTGTTGTCCATTCGTCAGGTCCCACACTTCAGCGAGCACAAGTGACGTGTTATACGTACGCAAACTCCCAGCGATCTTGTTTATCAAGAGAAGACGCATCAAGATTCAAGACACGGTCACATTTCTTGCTTTTCAGCCTGGGGTCCTCCATGTAAAAGTTAGGGATTTAGATGTAATTTCATGTTTATTTTGTGTGATGTTGTAAACTGTTGATTTTTTATGTCCATTTGAATCTTGGTCAAATCCTAGGTTTGACCTAGATTTAAACAAGATTAAAACATGAAAATTAAAAAGTAAGCCTGGATCCTTCTTAGTCACTCCAAAATGAAGCTTTTGGGAGGTTTTTGAAATTTCCATGTTTGAAACCCAAAACCACTTCTCTTCATGCTAGACTTCATAAGACATAGTTTAGGGATAGGGGTAGATACATGATTTGTCTCGTTTCAATGAAAAGGATTTAAACAAGTTTAAAACATGAAAATGAAAAGGTGTAAGCCTGGATTCTTCTTAGTCGCTCTAGAATGAATCTTTTGGGAGGTTCTTGAAATTTCCATGCATGTTTGAAATCCAAAACCACTTTTCTTCATGCTTGACTTCATAAGACAGAGTTTAGGGTTAGGTGTAGATACATGATTTTTCTGGTTTGAATATGTCTAGACCTTGTTTATCAACTTGAATGCTTACTATATGACATAAGAAGGCTATGTACTATAAGACAGAGTTTAGGGTTAGAGTATGAGTTTGCTTGGATTCATACACAAGTGAGTACATGTCATGCAAAAATTAACACGAAATTTAGTTATCATGACCCATTTTTTGGCAGGCATTGTGCATATCGCCTTGAGAAACATCTTTGCGAGCTAGTGTATTAAACGTTTATTCACATATAATCGGTTTTTTTACTTTATTAGTGCACACAATGACAGAATCGGCCAAATGTGTATGATTTTTGTGAAGGTGCTAGAAAAACAAGATGCACTACGATGAAACATGAAAGGAGGCAAGGGGAGGGATAATGAAGAGGTGCGAGAGAGGAACCGCAAGGTAATAAATTGGGGCCAAAACGAATCCAACTTCCTAGGCATTGACCAACTTTGCCCTGCCTTGACCCAACGTGGCAGTGAACCCGAGATATTTTTATTATAAGCAACAACTTCCTCTTACTCCGCTCCTCCGAAATGGTAACCTCTCCATCTTAAGTGACCAATCAACATAGCTATGGCCTTCCGATTTGGCTCTTGTTGCTGCGCGCGTAGTCCTAACACCGACGAGGAAGCGGAGCATCAGCGCTGCCTTCGCTTCGTCCATCGCCCACAAAGGCATAACCCGCTCCTATATGACCAATATGAATATGTATAGACCTTGTTTATCAACTTTAATGCTTACTATATGACATAAGAAGACTATGTGCTTTGGTTTTTCATTTTTCTGTTTTTTTATTTATTTTCTGCCCATTTGAATCTTGGTCAAATCATAGGTTTGACCAAGATTTAGACAAGTTTAACACGTGAAAACGAATAAGTAAGCCTGGATCCTTCTTAGTCACTCCAAAATGTACCAATTGATAGATGTGTTAACTTTGCTTCATGGAAAAAATAATGTCATGTAAATGAGTTAACTTGGATTTCCTACCCTTGAATCCATAGGAAATTTTGTTCTAATGCACTATAATAATCAACCGAGTTTTTACACCAACAGGTCCGTAACATATGTGTGGTGCCCATGCGTGAGGTCCCACACTTCAGTGAGCACAAGTCACGTGCAATAGGTACGCAAACTCCGAGCCATCTTGTTTGTCAAGAGAAGACGCATCAGGATGCGTATAAGTCTCTGGGTCCTTCAGGATCCTTCGGTTGTCCCTCTCACAAAATCTCTCTCATTCTCGGCCTCGCTCGCTCGCTCGCACCTCCTGCTCACTGACAAACCCTGCACAACAGTCAACATCATCACACGAAAAAGGGGAGACACCATAATGCTCTCCCTTCTTCTCTCCTTCCGAGTGATCCCTCTTCCTTCGAGTTTCACTCGACAGGCAAACACACATGTGCTGCATAGTAATAATAAAAAGGTAGAAAAATCGACCTACAAATCTATAATTAAATAGGTACAACTAGGGTTTTATCCAGTACTACAGATCAAGGTTCAAACAATCCAACTACGGGGTTCGAACAACACGATTTCTAATCCAAGATTTTTTTTAACCTCATCCAAATGGCCTCAAACTATAGGGTTAGCATCTAGTGCAGTATGTGTGAAAATGTATGCACTATGTGTGCTATAACTTGTATGTCTTTCAAATTTGAACCAAATTTGAATAAGTTTGAAATATTTGAAATGAGGCTTTTGGCTTAAACGGTTGAAACCCAAAACGACTTCTTTTCATGCTAGACTTCGTAAGACCGAGTTTAGGATTAGGGGGTAGATACATGATTTGTCTGGTTTGAATATGTCTAAACCTTGTTTATCAACTTGAATGCTTACTATATGACATAAGAAAACTATGTGCTTTGGTTTTTCATTTTTATGTTTTTTATTGAATTTTGATGCCCATTTGAATCTTATCAAATCCTAGGTTTGACCAAGATAATTTAAACAAGTTTAAAACATGAAAATTAAAAGGGTAGCATGTATCCTTCTTAGTCACTCTAAAATGAATTTTTTGGGAGGTTTTTGAAATTTCCATGCTAGACTTCATAAGACCGAGTTTAGGGTTAGGGGTAGATACATGATTTGTCTGGTTTGAATATGTCTAAACCTTGTTTATCAACTTGAATGCTTACTATATGACATAAGAAGACTATGTGCTTTTGTTTTTCATTTTTCTATTTTTTTTAATTTTATGCCCATTTGAATCTTGGTCAAATTCTAGGTTTGACCAGGATTTAAACAAGTTTAAAACATGAAAATGAAAAAGTAAGCCTGGATCCTTCGTAGTCACTCTAAAATGAAGCTTTTGGGCGGTTCTTGAAATTCCCATGTTTGAAACTCAAAACCACTTCTCTTCATGATTGACTTCATAAGACAGAGTTTAGGGTTAGGGGTAGATATATACATGATTTTTCTGGTTTGAATATGTCTAGACCTTGTTTATAAACTTGAATGCTTACTATATGACATAAGAATGCTATGTGCTTTGGTTTTTCATTCTTTTGATTTTTTTCTGAATTTTTATGCCCATTTGAATCTTGGTCAAATCCTAGGTTTGACCAAGATTTAAACAAGTTTAAAACATGACAATGAAAAGGGAAGCCTGTATCCTTCTTAGTCACTCTAAAATGAAGTTTTTGGGAGGTTTTTGAAATTTCCATGTTTGAAACCCAAAACCACTTCTCTTCATGCTTGACTTCATAAGACAGAGTTTAGGGGTTAGGGGGTAGATACATGATTTGTCTAGTTTGAATATGTCTAGACCTTGTTTATCAACTTTAATGCTTACTATATGACATAAGAAGACTATGTGCTTTGGTTTATCATTTTATTGTTTTTTTTATTATTTTAGGCCCATTTGAATCTTGGTCAAATCATAGGTTTCACCAGGATCTAAACAAGTTTAAAACATGAAAATGAAAAGGTAAGCCTGGATTCTTCTTGGTCACTCTAAAATGAAGCTTTTGGGATGTTCTTGAAATTTCCATGTTTGAAACCCAAAACGACTTCTCTTCATACTAGACTTAATAAGATCGACCGAGTTGAGGGTTAGGGGGTAGATACAAGATTTGTCTGGTTTGAATATGTCTAGACCTTTTTTATCAACTTTAATGCTTACTATATCACATAAGAAGACTATGTGCTTTGGTTTTTCTTTTTTCTGTTTTTTTTATTTTCTGACCATTTGAATCTTGGTCAAATCCTAGGTTAATTTGACCAAGATTTAAAAAAGTTTGAAACATGAAAATAAAAAGGTAAGCCTATATCCTTCTGAGTCACTATAAAATGAAGTTTTTGGGAGGTTTTTGAAATTTCCATGTTTGAAACCCAAAACCACTTCTCTTCACGCTATACTTCATAAGACATAGTTTAGGGATAGGGGTAGATACATGATTTGTCTGGTTTCAATATGTCTAGACCTTGTTTATCAACTTGAATGCTTACTATATGACATAAGATGACTATGTGCTTTGGTTTTTCATTTATCTGATTTCTTTTGAATTTTATGCCCATTTGAATCATGGTCAAATCCCAGGTTTGACCAGGATTTAAACAAGTTTAAAACATGAAAATGAAAAGGTGTAAGCCTGGATCCTTCTTAGTCACTCTAAAATGAATCTTTTGGGAGGTTTTTGAAATTCCCATGCATGTTTGAAACCCAAAACCACTTCATGAGACACAGTTTAGGGGTTAGGGGGTAGATACATGATTTGTCTGGTTTGAATATGTCTAGACCTTGTTTATCAACTTTAATGCTTACTATATGACATAAGAAGACTATGTGCTTTGGTTTTTCATTTTTATGTTTTTTCTGAATTTTCTGCCAATTTGAATGTTGGTCAAATCCTAGGTTTGACCAAGATTTAAACAAATTTAAAACATGAAAATAAAAAGGTAAGCCTGGATCCTTCGTAGTCACTCTAAAATGAAGCTTTTGGGAGGTTTTTGAAATTTCCATGTTTGAAACCCGAAACCACTTCTCTTCATGCTTGACATCATAAGACAGAGTTTAGGGTTAGGGGTAGATATACATGATTTGTCTAGTTTGAATATGTCTAGACCTTGTTTTATCAACTTGAATTCTTACTATATGACATAAGAAGACTATATATGTGCTTTGGTTTTTCATTTTTCTGATTTTTTTGAATTTTATGCCCATTTTGAATCTTGGTCAAATACTAGCTAGGTTTGACTAAGATTTAAACAAGTTTAAAACATGAAAATGAAAAGGTAAGCCTGGATCTTTCTTAGTCACTCTAAAATTAAGCTTTTGGGAGGTTTTTAAAATTTCCATGTTTGAAACCCAAAACCACTTTTCTTCATGCTTGACTTTATAAGACAGAGTTTAGGGTTAGGGGGTTGATACATGATTTGTCTGGTTTCAATATGTCTAGACCTTGTTTATGAACTTGAATGCTTACTACATGACATAAGAAGACTATGTGCTTTGGTTTTTCATATTTTTTGATTTTTTCTGAATTTTTATGCCCATTTGAATCTTGGTCAAAACCTAGGTTTGACCAAGATTTAAACAAGTTTAAAACATGAAAATGAAAACGTAAGCCTGGATCCTTCGTAGTCACTCTAAAATGAATATTTTGGGAGGTTCTTGAAATTTTCATGTTTGAAACCCAAAACAACTTTTCTTCATGCTTGACTTCATAAGACAGAGTTTAGGGTTAGAGGTAGATACATGATTTGTCTGGTTTGAATATGTCTAAACCTTGTTTATGAACTTGAATGCTTCTTACTATATGACATAAGAAGGCTATGTGTTTTGGTTTTTCATTTTTTAAATTTTTTAGAATTTTTATGCCTATTTGAATCTTGGTCAATTCCTAGGTTTGACCAAGATATAAACAAGTTTAAAACATGAAAATGAAAAGGTAAGCCTGGATCTTTCTTATTCACTCTAAAATGATGCTTTTGGGAGGTTTTTGAAATTTCATGTTTGAAACCCAAAACCACTTCTCTTCATGCTTTACTTCATAAGACAGAGTTTAGGGTTAGGGGTAGATATACATGATTTGTCTAGTTTGAATATGTCTAGACCTTGTTTCATCAACTTGAATTCTTACTATGTGACATAAGAAAACTATGTGCTTTGGTTTTTCACTTTTTAGATTTTTTTGAATTTTATTCCCATTTTGAATCTTGGTCAAATACTAGCTAGGTTTGACCAAGATTTAAACAAGTTTAAAACATGAAAATGAAAAGGTAAGCCTGGATCTTTCTTAGTCACTCTAAAATTTTGCTTTTGGGAGGTTTTTGAAATTTCCATGTTTGAAAACCAAAACCACTTCTCTTCATGCTTGACTACATAAGATAGAGTTTAGGGTTAGGGGTAGATACATGATTTTTCTAAGAATTTTTATGCCCATTTGAATCTTGGTCAAATCCTTGGTTTGACCAAGATTTAAACAAGTTTAAAACATGAAAATGAAAAAGTAAGTTTGGATCCTTCTTAATTATTAGTCAATCCAAAATGAAGCTTTTTTGGCGGATTTTTGAAATTTTCATGTTTGAAACCCAAAACCAATTCTCTTCATGCATGCTTGACTTCATAAGACAGAGTTTAGGGTTAGGGGGTAGATACATGATTTATCTAGTTTGAATATGTCTAGACTTTGTTTATCAATTTGAATATATTGAACCATGTCTCCACACAACCCCAAATGCACATATTTTGCGAAGTTTTCATGCGTGAGTACTTGTAACTAGTAAAAATAGAATGTAAAAATAGGAACCCCATGTGTGAAGGATACTAAAAAGAACTCTTTCACATTTTTTGGTATAGAGTATGAGTTTGCTTGGCTTCATACACAAGTGAGTACATGGCATGCAAAAATTAACACGAAATTTAGTTACCATGACCCATTTTTTGGCAGGCATTGTGCATATCGCCTTGAGAAACATCTTTGCGAGCTAGTGTATTAAATGTTTATTCACATATAATCGATTTTTTTACTTTATTAGTGCACACAATGACAAAATCGGCCAAATGTGTATGATTTTTGTGAAGGTGCTAGAAAAACAAGATGCACTACGATGAAACATGAAAGGAGGCAAGGGGAGGGATAGTGAAGAGGTGGGAGAGAGGAACCGCAAGGTAATTAAATTGGGGCCAAAACGATTCCAACTTCCTAGGCATTGACCAACTTCTCCCTGCCCTGACCCAATGTGGCAGTGAACCCGAGATATTTTTATTATAAGCAACAACTTCATCTTACTCCGCTCCTCCGAAATGGTAACCTCTCTAGCTTAAGTGACCAATCGACATAGCTATGGCCTTCCGATTTGGCTCTAGTCGCCGCGCGCGTAGTCCAACTACCGACGAGGAAGCGGAGCATCAGCGCCGCCTTCACTTCATCCATCGCGCACCAAGGCATAACCCGCCCGCTCTGCACTGGCCTGTTGTTCAGCCCGCGGCGGCGGTGCTGGTCGTGGAGCCCCTCGCCAGCCGCTTCCCGTGCGGGCCAATTGATGCAGAGGCAGGGAGCTCCCACGCAACCCCGCATGCGACGCCCGCTCAGCCCTGGCCAGCTTTTCCGCCCGCGCATGCGACATGGTTTTCTTTGCCAACAGGTGAGATTCCCTTCCCGGCCGGCGCGAACGATGCAGAGGCAGGGAGCTCCTGTGGCCAACCGCCTAATCCGACCGCACTCCAGGCGGTGCCTGCCGTGGAGCCAGGCCGTTCTTTCGAAGCACATCACGGCGACGTCCTTTGCAGGAGAAACACCGCCAAGGCGCTCGTATATAATGTGATGTTCCCGGCACTCTATAGATGTCGAGATGCTCTACAAGCTTTCGTGCAGGCTAAGAATGCGGCGGCGGCAAATCCCAGGGACACAACATTGTAGCGGCGTGCCGATGAGGCTAAGGTGGCGCACGCTTTCCACCAGGCGTGCCTCGACAGGCTTAACATCCAGCACGGCTTCGTGCAACCGCCAAACGCCGCTCCAGCTAAGATCCAAAAATAGAACAATCCAACTGTAGGAGTACTTTATTAGTGCACAAACCTGGCGAAATAAAAGGTGTGTTCTTTGTGTGTAAAGGGCTACCAAAACAAGGTGCACATAGCACACTGCAACAATTTCAGTATCGCAAGTAGTAGGCCTTTTTTCACGGTGGCCATCTTGTAGGCTTGAGGATTTGTGTCAATTTGCTGCTATACATGGTTCTATTTTTCAGCTTGGGACGATTAAACTCAATTGCCATAATTTCAATATAATAAGTAGTATATCTGCTGTAGGGCTTCTTTGATTCATAGGAATTGTGTAGGCATTATGTAGGATTATTCCTACACTACTTGTTTGATTCGAGGAACATATTCTATATGAATCTTGTAGTGCAAATCCTACAGTAAAAGAACATTCTATATATGTTGTATTGGGTACGACATGTTTGGTATTTTCCCTAGGTAATACTAGATCAGGTCACTTACGTGTGGTTCCCATGCGTGAAGGTCGCACACTTCAGTAGAAGTTATGATGCGGTAAGGAAGCAAAACCCCAACAACCAAAAAATAGAGAAGACCCCTGTTTCAAAAAAAAATAGAGAAGATGGGGAGCATCCAGACTCACACACACACACTCACTCACTCTCTCTCTCTCTCATTTATCCACCTCCGCTGGCTAGCACAAACCCTGCAAACCAGACAACATCACCCAAAAATGGTGAGACATTTCTTCTCACCCCACCCCACCCCACCCATCTCATGAGGACCCCCTCACCACAGGTTGTACTGCTTTAGAGCCTCTTATCCTGAATCCTCTTCCGAAGTTCCAGTCTCCACCCTCACACGCCCAGCCGACCAGCACCTAGGATCAAATCATGAATCCCTTCGCATTTCATAGAGTAGCTTTTTCCATACCGGAGAAGATGGAGTTGCCACCAAACGACGATATAACTGGTACGGTGAGACTGACTATCGCCAGAAGCATCCTTGGAAAGCTCAGATACAGCCTGTGTCTTCAGCCGATTCGCCCACCCATCTATTATGTAAGTTCTTCACAACTTTGATTCATGTTACTGTCACGGTGAATCACACTATTTCAATTTGCCAGTGCTATGGACGAAGGATGCCGGTCATTTTGCATGCCCGCCTGCATCGAGAAACTGCCGGGCGGAAAGTGCCTGGTGCGCGAGAATGGAGGTCCATGCGGTGCCTGCTCCGAGAACCTACCAGGCGCAAAGTGCCCGCTGTGCGACCAGGGAGCTGTCTTCAAGCACTGCCCATGTGTTGAAAACCTGCTCACCACATCCGTGGCGCAGTGCAAGAACAAAGGTTGTGCAAGATGGATCTCACTGTTCGATTTTGAAGCACACGAGAGGGCGTGCCCATTCTAGCCAGTTTCCCCGGTCTAGCGTAGATTACTGATGTTAGTTTAACTTTCATTAATATTAAGATTGATGTATCCAAGTAGTGGAAGTACCTGATTGCTTTTTCTGTTATATGTTTAGGACATTTGGCCTTACGCATAATTGAGGGACTGCTTTGGAATTTCATTGTTTCTTGTTATTCTTTGCAAACAAATCAATAACATGCAAAATACAAGTTCAATATCATTAGATAGATAATGAAATATGTTTTCATATGGTAGCTACTGATGCGTGTAGTTGACACGTCCGTTGGGAACCCCAAGAGGAAGGTGTGATGCGCACAGCGGCAAGTTTCCCTCAGTAAGAAACCAAGGTTTAATCGAACCAGTAGGAGTCATGAAGCACGTTGAAGGTTGATGGCGGCGGGATGTAGTGCGGCGCAACACCGGAGATTCCGGCGCCAACGTGGAACCCGCACAACACAACCAAAGTACTTTGCCCCAACGAAACAGTGAGGTAGTCAATCTCACCGGCTTGTCTGTAACAAAGGGTTAACCGTATTGTGTGGAAGATGATTGTTTGCAAGAAAACGAGTAAAACAAGTATTGCTGCAGATTTGTATTTCGAGTATAAAAGAATGGACCGGGGTCCACGAGTTCACTAGAGGTGTCTCTCCCATAAGATAAAAGCATGTTGGGTGAACAAATTACGGTCGGGCAATTGACAAATAGAGAGGGCATAACAATGCACATACATGTCATGATAAATATAGTGAGATTTAATTGGGCATTACGACAAAGTACATAGACCGCCATCCAGCTGCATCTATGCCTAAAAAGTCCACCTTCAGGTTATCATCCGAACCCCCTCCAGTATTAAGTTGCTAACAACAGACAATTGCATTAAGTATTGCGCGTAATGTAATCAATAACTACATCCTCGGACATAGCATCAATGTTTTATCCCTAGTGGCAACGAGCACATCCATAACCTTAGGGGTTTCGTCACTCCCCGCAGTTCACTGGAGACATGAACCCACTATCGAGCATAAATACTCCCTCTTGGAGTTACTAGCATCAACTTGGCCAGAGCCTCTACTAATAATAGAGAGCATGCAAGATCATAAACAACACATAGGTAATAACTTGATAATTAACATAACATAGTATTCTCTATCCATCGGATCCCGACAAACACAACATATAGCATTACAGATAGATGATCTTGATCATGTTAGGCAGCTCACAAGATCCAACAATGAAGCACAATGAGGAGAAGACAACCATCTAGCTACTGCTATGGACCCATAGTCCAGGGGTGAACTACTCACTCATCACTCCGGAGGCGACCATGGCGGTGAAGAGTCCTCCGGGAGATGAATCCCCTCTCCGGCAGGGTGCCGGAGGAGATCTCCAGAATCCCCCGAGATGGGATTGGCGGCGGCGGCGTCTCGTAGGGTTTTCCGTATCGTGGCTCTCGGATGCGGGGGTTTCGCGACGGAGGCTTTAAGTAGGCGGAAGGGCAACGCGGGGGCCACACGAGGGCCCCACACCCTAGGTCGGCGCGGCCAGGGCCGGGCCGCGCCGCCCTAGTGTGGCGGCGCCTCGTGGCCCCACTTCGACTCCTCTTCGGTCTTCCGGAAGCTTCGTGGCAAAATAGGACCCCGGGCGTTGATTTCGTCCAATTCCGAGAATATTTCGTTACTAGGATTTCTGAAACCAAAAACAGACGAGAAAACAAGAATCGGCTCTTCGGCATCTTGTTAATAGGTTAGTTCCGAGAAAATGCACGAATATGACATAAAGTGTGCATAAAACATGTAGATATCATCAATAATGTGGCATGGAACATAAGAAATTATCGATACGTCGGAGACGTATCGGCATCCCCAAGCTTAGTTACGCTCGTCCCGAAGCGAGTAAAACGATAACAAAGATAATTTACGAAGTGACATGCCATCATAACCTTGATCATACTATTTGTAAACATATGTAATGAATGCAGCGATCAAAACAATGGTAATGACATGAGTAAACAAGTGAATCATAAAGCAAAGACTTTTCATGAATAGTACTTCAAGACAAGCATCAATGAGTCTTACATAAGAGTTAACTCATAAAGCAATAAATCAAAGTAAAGGTATTGAAGCAACACAAAGGAAGATTAAGTTTCAGCAGTTGCTTTCAACTTGTAACATGTATATCTCATGGATAATTGTCAACATAGAGTAATATAACAAGTGCAATATGCAAGTATGTAGGAATCAATGCACAGTTCACACAAGTGTTTGCTTCTTGAGGTAGACAGAGATAGGTGAACTGACTCAACATAAAAGTAAAAAGAATGGTCCTTCAAAGAGGAAAGCATCGATTGCTATATTTGTGCTAGAGATTTTATTTTGAAAACATGAAACAATTTTGTCAACGGTAGTAATAAAGCATATGAGTTATGTAAATTATATCTTACAAGTTGCAAGCCTCATGCATAGTATACTAATAGTGCCCGCACCTTGTCCTAATTAGCTTGGACTACCGGATCATCGCAATACACATGTTTTAACCAAGTGTCACAATGGGGTACCTCCATGCCGCTTTGTACAAAGGTCTAAGGAGAAAGCTCGCATTTTGGATTTCTCGCTTTTGATTATTCTCAACTTAGACATCCATATCGGGACAACATGGACAACAGATAATGGACTCCTCTTTAATGCATAAGCATGTGGCAACAATTATTATTCTCATATGAGATTGAGGATATATGTCCAAAACTGAAACTTCCACCATGAATCATGGCTTTAGTTAGCGGCCCAATGTTCTTCTCTAACAATATGCATGCTCCAACCATTAAGGTGGTAGATCTCTCTTACTTCAGACAAGAAGGACATGCATAGCAACTCACATGATATTCAACAAAGAGTAGTTGATGGCGTCCCCAGAAAACATGGTTATCGCACAACAAGCAACTTAATAAGAGATAAAGTGCATAAGTACATATTCAATACCACAATAGTTTTTAAGCTATTTGTCCCATGAGCTATATATTGCAAAGGTGAATGATGGAATTTTAAAGGTAGCACTCAAGCAATTTACTTTGGAATGGCGGAGAAATACCATGTAGTAGGTAGGTATGGTGGACACAAATGGCATAGTGGTTGGCTCAAGGATTTTGGATGCATGAGAAGTATTCCCTCTCGATACAAGGTTTAGGCTAGCAAGGTTATTTGAAACAAACACAAGGATGAACGGTGCAGCAAAACTCACATAAAAGACATATTGTAAACATTATAAGACTCTACACCGTCTTCCTTGTTGTTCAAAACTCAATACTAGATATTATTTAGACTCTAGAGAAACCAAATATGCAAACCAAATTAGCAAGCTCTAAGTGTTTCTCCATTAAATGGGTGCAAAGTATATGATGCAAGAGCTTAAACATGAGCACAACAATTGCCAAGTATCAAATTATCCAAGACATTTTAGAATTACTACATGTAGCATTTTCCAATTCCAACCATATAATAATTTAACGAAGAAGAAACTTCGCCATGAATACTATGAGTAAAGCCTAAGGACATACTTGTCCATATGCTACAGCGGAGCGTGTCTCTCTCCCACAAAGTGAATGCTAGGATCCATTTTATTCAAACAAAACAAAAACAAAAACAAACTGACGCTCCAAGCAAAGTGCATAAAATGTGGCCGAATAAAAATATAGTTTCAGGGGAGGAACCTGATAATGTTGTCGATGAAGAAGGGGATGCCTTGGGCATCCCCAAGCTTAGACGCTTGAGTCTTCTTAGAATATGCAGGGGTGAACCACCGGGGCATCCCCAAGCTTAGAGCTTTCACTCTCCTTGATCATATTGTATCATACTCCTCTCTTGATCCTTGAAAACTTCCTCCACACCAAACTCGAAACAACTCATTAGAGGGTTAGTGCACAATAAAAATTAACATGTTCAGAGGTGACACAATCATTCTTAACACTTCTGGACATTGCATAAAGCTACTTGGACATTAATGGATCAAAGAAATTCATCCAACATAGCAAAAGAGGCAATGCGAAATAAAAGGAAGAATCTGTCAAAACAGAACAGTCCGTAAAGATGGATTTAATTGAGGCACCAGACTTGCTCAAATGAAAATGCCCAAATTGAATGAAAGTTGCGTACATATCTGAGGACCACTCACGTAAATTGTCTTAATTTTCTGAGTTACCTACATAGAATTAGACCCAGATTCGTGACAGACAAAGAAATCTGTTTCTGCGCGAGTAATCCAAATCTAGTATTTACTTTACTATCAAAGACTTTACTTGGCACAACAAAACATAAAACTAAGATAAGGAGAGGTTGCTACAGTAGTAAAGAACTTCCAAGACTCAAATATAAAACAAAAATACTGTAGTAAAAACATGGGTTGTCTCCCATAAGCGCTTTTCTTTAACGCCTTTCAGCTAGGCGCAGAAAGTGTAAATCAAGTATTATCAAAGGGTGGTGCATCTACAGCGGGGTTTGGAGTTTTCTCAACCAAGCATAGTATATTGGATACATAAGTTTCAGCGTCTCCCTTTTCATTAGTCTTGGGCTTGCTACTCTCATCGAACAAATTTTCAGGAACAAGCCAAGCATAGTTATTTTCTAGTGCATCATTCATAGCTAGGAGTTTACATGGTATTGGTGCTTTGATCTCCCCACCATCATTAATATTATTAGTGTATCTTATTCTATCCATGTCCATCTTTTCAAGGAGACCAACAAAATTAGTATGAGAACCAAGCATATTAAATTTAGCAAAGACCTTTCTAGCCTCTCTTGCTAGACCACCAAATTCTCTAAGAAGGGTTTCTAAAACAAAATCTTTCTTTTCCCCCTCTTCCATATCACCGAGTGTAAGAAACATATGTTGGATTATAGGATTGAGATTAACAAATTTAGTTTCCAACATGCGAACTAAAGCAGCAGCAGAAATTTCATAAGTAGGAGCAAGTTCTACCAAGTGTCTATCTTCAAAATCTTCAACGGTACTAACATGACTGAAAAATTCTTCTATATTGTTTCTCCCAATTATAGACCCGCGTCCTACCGGTATGTCTTTTGTGGTAAAATTAAAAGGAAACATGATGAATCAAGTAAAGTAAATGCAAGTAACTAATTTTTTTGTGTTTTTGATATAGAGTGCAAGACAATAAATAAAGTAAAGCTAGCAACTAATTTTTTTGTGTTTTGATATAATGCAGCAAACAAAGTAGTAAATAAAATAAAGTAAGACAAAAACAAAGTAAAGAGATTGGGAAGTGGAGACTCCCCTTGCAGCGTGTCTTGATCTCCCGGCAACGGCGCCGGAAATTTGCTTGATGCGTGTAGTTGACACGTCCGTTGGGAACCCCAAGAGGAAGGTGTGATGCGCACAGCGGCAAGTTTCCCTCGCAAGAAACCAAGGTTTAATCGAACCAGTGAGGAGTCAAGAAGCACGTTGAAGGTTGATGGCGGCGGGATGTAGTGCGGCGCAACACCGGAGATTCCGGCGCCAACGTGGAACCTGCACAACACAACCAAAGTACTTTGCCCCAACGAAACAGCTGAGGTTGTCAATCTCACCGGCTTGCTGTAACAAAGGGTTAACCGTATTGTGTGGAAGATGATTGTTTGCAAGAAAACGATAGAAACAAGTATTGCAGCAGATTTGTATTTCGAGTATAAAAGAATGGACCGGGGTCCACAGTTCACTAGAGGTGTCTCTCCCATAAGATAAAAGCATGTTGGGTGAACAAATTACGGTCGGGCAATTGACAAATAGAGAGGGCATAACAATGCACATACATGTCATGATAAATATAGTGAGATTTAATTGGGCATTACGACAAAGTACATAGACCGCCATCCAGCTGCATCTATGCCTAAAAAGTCCACCTTCAGGTTATCATCCGAACCCCTCCGAGTATTAAGTTGCTAACAACGAGACAATTGCATTAAGTATTGCGCGTAATGTAATCAATAACTACATCCTCGGACATAGCATCAATGTTTTATCCCTAGTGGCAACAGCACATCCATAACCTTAGGGGTTTCGTCACTCCCCGCATTCACTGGAGACATGAACCCACTATCGAGCATAAATACTCCCTCTTGGAGTTACTAGCATCAACTTGGCCGAGCCTCTACTAATAACGGAGAGCATGCAAGATCATAAACAACACATAGGTAATAACTTGATAATTAACATAACATAGTATTCTCTATCCATCGGATCCCGACAAACACAACATATAGCATTACAGATAGATGATCTTGATCATGTTAGGCAGCTCACAAGATCCAACAATGAAGCACAATGAGGAGAAGACAACCATCTAGCTACTGCTATGGACCCATAGTCCAGGGGTGAACTACTCACTCATCACTCCGGAGGCGACCATGGCGGTGAAGAGTCCTCCGGGAGATGAATCCCCTCTCCGGCAGGGGTGCCGCAGGAAATCTCCGAAATCCCCCGAGATGGGATTGGCGGCGGCGGCGTCTCCGTAAGGTTTTCCGTATCGTGGCTCTCGGTATCGGGGGTTTCGCGACGGAGGCTTTAAGTAGGCGGAAGGGCAACGCGGGGGCCACACGAGGGCCCCACACCCTAGGTCGGCGCGGCCAGGGCCGGGCCGCGCCGCCCTAGTGTGGTGGCGCCTCGTGGCCCCACTTCGACTCCTCTTCGGTCTTCTGGAAGCTTCCCGGCAAAATAGGACCCTGGGCGTTGATTTCGTCCAATTCCGAGAATATTTCGTTACTAGGATTTCGAAACCAAAAACAGCGAAAACAAAGAACCGGCTCTTCGGCATCTTGTTAATAGGTTAGTTCCAGAAAATGCACGAATATGACATAAAGTGTGCATAAAACATGTAGATATCATCAATAATGTGGCATGGAACATAAGAAATTATCGATACGTCGGAGACGTATCAGCTACACAATATCATATTTGTTGATACTACCTCCGTTTCAAGGAATAAGGCGCACGCGTATTTCAAGACGAACTTTAACCATAAAAATTGAGCAATAAAATTTTCATTTTATTATATGTAATTAGCACCGTTGGATTCGTACTGAAAAGCACTTTCTAATGATGCTAATTTCATACAAACAATCTTTATATATTTAAAATATTTTTTGGTCAAACAAAAAGCACGTAAAAAGAGGACGCCTTATTCCTTGAAATGGAGGTAGTAGTTCTTATAAATGTGAGGTCAAAATTTACTTGGTTTAACTTTCAAAAAAAACCTTCAGGCTTTGGGATGGAGGTACTCCCTCCAATTCATCTTATGTGACTCTATATGTATGTATCTAGAACTAAAATGTGTCTAGATTCATTCATATTAGAGTCAATTTATATGAATCAGAGGTTTTTTCTTGCTTCTGGTCAGCTTTTTTGATGGATGATAGGAACAAGATATGAATGGGGGTCAGTGAAGGCTCATGGTTAGTCAGATAAAAAGTGGAAGAACCGGAAGGATGATCGCGTCTTTGTTGAGCCTGAGTGCCTGACTCAACAGTTTGGGTGAAGCAGGTCCAGGTGATGTTTGAATCGTGGTCCAGTTGGTTGTCCTATCCCTCTCTCGAAGGAATATTTTGTCTATCTCTCTCTCTCTCTCTCTCTCTCTCCCTCTCTCCCTCTCTGTAAAGAACATCTCAAAACATGTGAAGCGCAAGGATAATCATGCACGAGTTGGTATGAAACTTCGATTAATACTCGACTGTCCAAGAATAAGTGTCCTATTAGATTTGCCATGGCAAATTAACTGATAATCACCATAATTTTGGAACACATGTGAATCTTGACATGTGTATAAAGAAATCTAAAAAATCATATTTTTAAATTCAACCTAGGTAAAGTTTGACCAAACCTTTAAAGAATCTATCAACACAAATATGATTTTTTAGATACCATATGAATATATACTTCATTATCTGTCTAATGGCAACGTATTTGTATTTTACATGCTGAAGGTTCTGGTAAAAACTTAGTCAAACTTGACATAGTTTGACTTTCAAAATATAATATAAGCCTCATATATATGCTTCGGGATGGATGTAGTAGGATTCATGGCCATTATCTAGTAGTTTGATGATTTTTGCCTCGATTTTCAATTATATATATATATAATTTATTTTGCGCATTGAATCGTGTGTGATGTAAATCTAAAAATTTGAAGGTTCTAGCAAAAACATTTCTTCACAAATATTCGATGTGTTTGCTTGGCCTTATCTATATATCCGGTGAGCATATATGGATGCCAAATCCTTTACAAACTTATATTTAACATATATGACCACATTTTTTAAGAGATCGATGTGCATGCATCTATCTCGCCATGGTAAATTAATGAAACAAGTTACATATTTGCCAGAATTCCAAACTTCGTGAGCAGTATAGAGATCGAGACCTTAATTAATTATTATGGGTAGGATGCATGCATGCCTGGCCTTTTTCTAGGGTTTTAAAGGATACTAGAGCTTTTCTCGGTTAATGTGCAACTATATGTATTTGTTTTCTAGTTCTGGGCTGATCATTAAACTCAGCATTGAGTTGTAGATTATGTCTAATTAGTGCATGCCATAAAATCTAGTAATTTTTTTTATGTACCCTACGAGGTAGTACGTGTGGTGTACCCTTAATTATTAATTGGTAGACATGTGCCGTTAGCATGTTTGAAGAAAATTTGAATTTGGAAGAAGTTTTTTAAGAAAAATTAACGCAAGCACAAAATCATATGTGATGGTGAAATTTCTAGAACAAGTTAATACAAACCTAGTAATATCAGTTTGCTTGGCTTTCTGCCCACAAGTGAGTATTGTGCGCATGTACTTTGATGCAAAATCATGCCATACAAAACTTTTTAGTTATCATATAACCTCAAGTTTGGAAGAGATCGTATTTTAATCAACTTCACAAACAAGAGATTCTAACAATTATATGCATGCATGAAAGAATGATTTCCCTTTTTATTACTGTAAAAAAATGGCTAGATGTGTGTTATTTGTGAAGGAGGGCTACCAAATTTTAACAGTTGTATATTATTGTCATAATTCCACATTTTGCTAGCATTAGGGTAGACATGCTTTCAGCTTAGGATGCGTTATTGTCATCAATTTTGTAGATATAGGTTCAGGGATTTGTTGATCTTAATTTGCAACTATATATGGAATTTTAAAGATTTTGCCTAGTAATTAAACTCATAATTGAAATAATGTAGGTTATGTAACTACATACATGCCATAAATTCTGACAGGAAATACTTGGACGTGCCTTGCGAGGGTCGTAATAAACAAGAACACAATGACCAAACTTCAAATGCCAATCCACCCACCGAGCTATACGATTAGCGTGTACAATCGATCGAATACTTCTAATCAAATTTGAATACAATAGAAGCAGTTTAAAAAAAAGTTCAAAATGAGATCAACTTGTGCATTGAGTCATCCTATGTTATTTATTTGCTTGTAAAAATAGAAACATAGGCATACGAATGTATTCGAATAGAACACTTCACAATTTGATATTGTATGTGTATGAGTTTTCTTGACTTTGTGCCCAAGTGAACGTGGTGGCATGCAAAATTCATCCTACCAAACATTATGCATGTGCATTTCGTCACGACAAACAACTTTGTGAGCTAGAGTTTCAAACTTTCATGCATACGAAAACGAGTTTCCAATTGTTTAGTTCCCAAAATAGAAATCAACTTTCCATTTTATTGGTGTACACAATACCAAGTGTATGTTTTACTTTGTCAAGGGGATACGAAAAATGGAAAACCTGTCCAAAGTTTCCTTCTATTAAATCTACACCAACTACTATATTTAGAAAGAAAACATCAACTGATTGTTGAAAATTTGCAAAAAAAAAGTGTTCACTAAAAAAATCATAGCCATCCTCGAAATTTGTTCATGATGCCCATTTCTTGAATCATATAGTCGGCTCACGTGTGGTGTGTCTTTGGAGGGAATACCGTACGTACTTAGGAGTATTTCATTCGAGGAGACTGCTTGCACACTGGGATACGATGCTGACATGACGAAGGGACGCAGAAGTTTGCGCAAATGGTTGTACTACCATCCGGCCATTAGTATAATCATTGCGCGATAGCTTACACGAGAAGGAAAAGAGCCGAACAACTGTGGATAATAAAATAATTTGGTTCTTCCAAGATCCTTCTTCTACTGCCTTCTCAAAGGAGTACTACTATTGTAATTTTTTTGTTGTTCTGGGACCTTCGGGTCCCTTCTCCGTTCAAAAAAAAGAAGAAGAGAGTAGTATGGCGAATTTGGCAGCCTGCTAATAGCATGTGAAGATTACGGTTACTTATTTATCTGGTTCATATGTTTACTACCATCTCTCTGTATACGTAGTCAATGAATTATTTTGAGCACATTTTTTCACTACTCTGTACTAAACTACTACCTCCATCCCAAACCTTAAGGCTTAGAGAGTGCTTTTTTGAAATTGTATTTTGCATGTTAAATGTTAATGCTTTTTCGTTAAACTTGGTCAAACTTGACATAGTTTGACTTTTTAGCATTATAATATAAGCCTTAAGATTTGATAGAGGTATTACTACTCTACAGAAATCATGTGCTGCGTAAATATTCCCAGTATCTTTCTATGTTCTGCGCAATCTAAATCACAAATTCCCATCCCTTCAACGGCCCAATTAAGCGAAATCACATATGGGCCGGCCCACAAAATCCTAAAGCGCATATCAGGCCAGCATATAAACAGCAACTAAACGGGCTGGCCCATTTACTTATTGGGCCAGCCAACTTGCTTTAAGGTGGACCCCACACACTAACTGGGCCGGTCTTGTAACAGGAAAGAGGGCCCCACGTGCTTATTGGGCTAGCCCATTTATGGTAACTGGTCTGACCCGTTAGGAGGAAAGTGGCCCCACAAGTTCATTGGATCGGCCCACTAACTTGTTGGGCCAGCCCACCTGCTTTATGGTGGACCCCACATACTAACTGGGCCGGCCCGTTAGCACGATAGTGGCCACCACAAGCTTATTGGGTCGGCCCAGTAACCTGTTGGGCCAGCCCACTTGCTTTATGGTGGGCCCCACTTACTAACTGGGCCGGCCGGTTAACATGAAAAGTGGGCCCACCTGCTTATTGGGCCGGCCCATTAACTTGTTGGGCTAGCCCACTTGGTATATGGTGGACCCCACATACTAACTGGACCGGCCCATTAATAGGAAAGTGGGCGCCACCTGTTTATTGGGCTGGCCCACTAACTTGTTGGGCCAGCCCAATTGCTCTATTGTGGGCCCCACTTACTAAATGGGCCAGCCCGATAGTAGGAAAGATGGACCCACATGCTAATTGGGCCGACCCACTAACTTCTTGGGCCAGCCCACTTGCTTTATGGTGGACCCCATTTGTTAAATGGGCCGGCTCGGTAATAGGAAAGTGGCCCCCACATGCTTAGTGGGCCGGCCTGGTTGCCTGTTGACCGGTCAAACGAAGGCATTCGACCCGGCCCACGTGCTTAGTGGGCCGGCCCGTTTAAATTTTGACCAGTCAACATTAGAGGTTAGGCCCGGCCCACTTACCCAATAAACCAGCCCAGCTAGATAGTTGACCGGTCAAACTAAGCCAGCTGGCCCGGCCCGCAAACTAAATGGGCCGGCCCGCTTAAGGCATGGCAGGCCTCGTGTGGGCCTACCATCTACCACGGGGTTTCAGCCGGTTAACGGCGTTAGCGCGGTGACCGGCGTCTGCCACGTGTCAGTTTGCATGACGTCAGCAGTCAACGGGCTCCCGAAAACACTTCTGCAACGGTCCGATTTTCCCTGGCGGAAGGGCGTCCGAACGCGATGAACCGAAAAAAACGTGGTAGGACTTTGCCTGACGCAGTTCCGACCATAGAACCCATATCGTCGGGTTAGGCCCATAGGCGACGAAAAGGGGCCATACCTGATGAAAATTGCATGTTGAGTATCAGAACTTCTCTTGTAGTGATACAAATGTAAATTGCTCCCGGTAGCAATGGAGAAAAATAAGCCATCTAGGGCAAAGAAAACAAGCATTCCAAAAATGACAGAAAGAAGAAATTGCCATCTGCGTATTTTTCTGAAGATTTTGGATCTTGGCAGCAGTCATAGTCCCTTTTTGCCGCTTCAGCAGCGCAAGCAGGTTCTAGTTGCTATATATTGTCCTTTTTTTGTTGAGATATATAAATGTTTACGATTTGCGATTAAAAATTAATTGCCATCATGCTCCCTTGATTGATCTATGTTGTGATGTTCAACTTGCCAGGCCAGCACAACTCTTGACAATGTGGTTTCTACTATCTTGAAGAAGCCGCGTCAACACAACAACCAATTGTCGGATCAGCCTCTGAAACCACCAACCATCCCAACAGCTAAGGTGCTTGTTCCTCCATCCTGTCATATCTTAGTATATACAGATGTATATATATTGTTTGGTTGCAAGTGCATATTGTTATCATGCTCGATCGATTGATGTATTTCCTGCTGGTCAACTTAATTACCAGGCCAGCGGGACCAGAGAGATTCCACCAATTAGTATCATCAAGAAGCCGCACAACAAGTCATCAGAGGTTGCTAAAAAGAAACCTTTGAATGGAGACAGCACTGGTCCATAAATGGTTAGTGCAATGCCCCAATGCAAGAGGGTATCGGCAATTCAGAGAGGTACAAACGCTGAAGATGAAAATCTTGGCTCTAGCAATCACGACAAACTTACATTACCACATGATGCCTCACTTACTAAGGTGCTAGTTCTGTCCATCCTGCATATTCATCAATTGAGACATAAATGTTGTTCGATTGCGAATTCTAATTAATATTTTCTATACTTTCTTGATTGATCCAAGTTGTGCTTCCTACCAGAGTATGCCGATAACTACTGCTAGTAAAAGTAAGACGGCCCCAGTAGGAGTCACAACCCATGCAACCACAAAAAGACCATTGTCTGAGCAGCCACGTCCTAGAACTACTAGGGCCTCTTCCAGGAGAGTTACCGATTCACGGTGTGAAGGCACATAAAGACAATTGCGAGACCGGCCACTTCGTGGAACTACCATATCCATGTCCACAACCAGCAACAACATACATGATGGATCTGACTTCGATGTAGATGAATCAAGTAGCCATTGCAGAACCAGAAGTCGTAAACTTTTTACTCGTCAGAACTCTCCTTCTGTTGATCAAAGTAAGTTGTGCTACGAAGTGCTTATTGCATTTAGCATGTTGTACTGCAAGTCCTTTCATGCATTTTGCTAGCTGTGGTTGCTAAGGCTGTGTGCCTCTCCTGTTTGTTGATAATATTGCTACAGGTCAGGGCAGTGAAAATGATGATTTGGATGAAGCGGACGAGACCCTATGGTGCCATTCGAGAATGGCACTGTTGATAAAGGCATGTTCCCGTAATTTGTCTATTCCTTACAGAGTCTATTTGGTGTAACACCATTATTATCTCATCAACTGTTTATATGTGTAGCGGTAAGGGGACCGAACATGGGGAAATGACTGACCAAATTGACCCATTCTCGAGGATCCAAGATACCTCTGATAATAACAAGAGGGAGGATAAGGCCGACATCAGCTCTTATCGGGAATTTGTAAGTGAGTGCAACATTGCAGTCAGGAACCACATTCATGTATATACGCATTGGAAGAAATACCGCCAAGACCCATGGCTCCTGTGTGACTTCTTTGAAAAAATGGCGGTATCTACAAACTGCATTTCTTTGCCTCCCTTTACTGTTTAGAAAGCTTTTATTTCTCAAAAAATTTCATTCTTATGCATGTTCTTCCATACACTAGGGTAAATTTTCAATGGACACGAAGCAGTCACCATAAAAGGTGCATGCAACAAGCATCTTCAGAATGATGTACGTTAATTTCGGCACAATCTGAAGAAAAAATACTTTGATGGTGTTCCACTTTCTCAAGTGTCGACTAGAAGTCTTGTTGCTAGTACGACTCACGAGAATTGGTGCCGGCTTGTGGAGCACTGGAAGTCCCCCCACAATATTGTCAGTCTATTTTTTAAAACCGAAGTTTTTTACTTGTACATGCATAGCGTTAGTAATTCTACCTTTGATGCAGAGGATTCAGCAGTATAAATAAACCAACTGTTCTAAGGTTCTGCTCCATCAAACAACTGGGTCGCGTAGCTAAACTGCACACGTGGTAAATCTGGTAAGTCAAGACCTGTGTTGTTTACAGAATGATAGAGTATACAGTTCCATCAACAAGCTGGATGGATATTTACTATGTAGCTTGTATTTTGTTGAATGCATGTGCTGGCCTTTTAAATCACTGATTGTGTTCGTACATGTTTGGCATAGATAGTTAATATATCTAACTCCCGGTATCATTAAATGATGCTCACTTTGCCAAGAAGGTACATTGCTTAGTTCTGTGATGGATAGCTCAGGTGCATTTTAAACTAAATTCCTTTTTTTGGTAGGTAGCTGTTTGTAGGAGATGTTGTGCACATCGTTGCTTGCGCTAAAGCCTGCATATTCTTTCTACAATATAGATGTCTGCATCGAACTGCTCTAAATAGTGATCAACTTGCACATCAACATATAACATCGCACACATTATTGATTATTCACAAAATCCTTTATAGAACCTATAAGCTAGATGCATGTATGTGTTTGTTTTCAGGGAGGCTCGTACATGGGTAAACAACCAAGTCATGTGGATTTGTTCAGGAAGACACACCGCAGCAAGGACGACCGCTACTCCTCTGAAGTACAACTTGTTATGGTGAGTAAGCATTTAATGAGTTATCACTGAAAGGAAGTTTATACATTGCTTCATCTAATATCAATCTGTCTTCTGTCTTTATTGGTAAACAAGGCTGACATTGAAAAAGAGATGTCTCAACCTACACCAGATGAAGAGCAAAAGAATGAGACCCAGGTTTTATCCGAGGTCCTTGGTCAGAGAGTAAAGAAACCTATGTTTTTTCAGAATGTGAGACTCAGTCACAAACCCACGCGATCAAATATGAGCACCCTAGCTGATTTATTGGAGACAGAGCGGAGGGAAAAAGCGGACCTTTAAGATCTTATCGACTCCCGGAGTGCTAATCTGTTGGAGCTTAACATAAAGGTACGTGAATCGAGAGAGAGAGAGAGAGAGAGAGAGAGAGAGAGAGAGAGAGAGAGAGAGAGAGAGAGAGAGAGAGAGAGAGAGAGAGAGAGAGAGGCCGCCCTTGAGGCAAGGCTTGAAACGTTTACCAACTCCGTGCACGAGTAAGCATGGTGAACTGGTGGTGCTATGATGGACAGTTGAACTGTATTTTGGGCTGGTGGTCTTGCTTTGGTGCCAGCTAAATTGTTATTATTTTGGAGGAGCTGAACTGTTATATTGATGGTGCGAGTATGCATGATGAACTTAAGATCAAATGTAAATTGATGCACAGTTATCTAGTTATTTTGTATGTAATTGCTTTTGAGTGTTTATATATTATTTATATGTAAGGCCGCCACAAAACGGCCGCTATTTGACACGTCGGGTTTGACAGGCTGAAAGTAACGACCCAGCTAAAATAACGAGGCCGGACATTATTTACGGGCCGACATTTATGGGATGGTAGTAACGGGCCGGCTACGATAACTAGTCCGGGCCGTGCTAACAAGTCATTATTAACACACCAACATTGATGGGCTCGAAGTAACATGCCTTTTTTGCAATTATTTTTTGAGACGTTGCAGTAGAAATAATGGACCGGGATAGTAAGGCCGCGTATTTAGGCTGTTAAAAGGCCGGCCGTGAGTGGGCCAAGAAAAGGACCACGGTAAACGAGCTTGTCGTTATGGGCCAACACAAATGGGCCATTTCCATACCGGACCACAATTGGATCGTCCTTTAATGGGCCGCTGTAGTGACTACAAATATGGGCCCAAAGTTCAGTTCCGTGCCACGTGTGTGCCTGCATGTGGGCCCCAAATGTCAATGTGTCAACAGTTCATTGTGCCACATGTTGATACGATAGTGGGCCATCTACACGCACATGTTAGTATTCCGAGTGACACGTGTCGACATGCCAATGGCCACGCTCGAGGCACGTGTTAGCCTTCGAATGAAATTCTACATGGACACGTGGTGGGAGGAGGTTCGTCCGGAGTGGTCAGCTAGACGACAATGATGACATCATGCGACATGACTGATAGGCCAATCATTGAACTCACATAATGCCTCCAAGGATCCGACCGGGGGACAGCAATCCGCGACGGCCAAGGGTGTCACAGAGGAGCTTGCCGGGTGGGTTCTGGGCCAGCACAAAGTCGTCATGGATGTGTGACGCACTTCCCTAACCGTCAGCCGGTCCATCTGTGACGCGAGGTTCGCCACGGTCCTCCAAACCGTCAGCAACACATCTCTATGACGGTTTTTGCCCATTCGCCGACAAACTAAAATTGTGATGGACTTGCGACATGTTTGTAGTGATACGATTTCCGGTTGTCCGATCTGCACGCCGGACCGTTCCGGCGGGGAAACCGGCTGTGTGCTTGTGACGGTAAAGCACACGTCCATTGGGAACCCCAAGAGGAAGGTATGATGAGTACAGCAGCGAGTTTTCCCTCAGTAAGAAACCAAGGTTATCGAACCAAGAGGGAGATGAAGATCACGTGAAGGTTGTTGGTGAAAGAGTGTAGTGCGGCGCAACACCGTGGATTCCGGTGCCAACGTGGAGCCCGCATAACACAATCAAACTACTTTGCCCCAACTTAACAAAGTGAGGTTGTCAATCTCACCGGCTTGCTGAAAACAAAGGATTAAACGTTTGGTGTGGAAAATGATGTTTGCTTGCAGTAAAACAAAAGAGAACAATGATTGCGTAGGTTGTATTTCAGATGTAAAAGAATGGACAGGGGTCCACAGCTCACTAGTGGTGTCTCTCCAATAAGATAAATAACATGTTGGGTAAACAAATTACAGTTGGGCAATTGACAAATAGAGAGGGCATAACAATGCACATACATATCATGATGACTACTATGAGATTTACTTAGGGCATTACGACAAAGAACATAGACCGCCATCCAAGCATGCATATATGCCTAAAAAGTCCACCTTCGGGTTAGCATCCGCACCCCTTCCCAGTATTAAGTTGCAAGCAACAAACAATTGCATTAAGTACTGTGCGTAATGTAAACAATACAAATATCCTTAGACAAAGCTTTGATGTTTTATCCCTAGTGGCAACAACACATCCACAACCTTAGGGGTTGCTGTCACTCCCCCCGATTCAATGGAGACATGAACCCACTATCTAGCATAAATACTCCCTCTTGGAGTTACAAGTATCAACTTGGCTAGAGCCTCTACTAGCAACGGAGAGCATGCAAGATCATAAACAACACATATATGATAGATCAATAATCAACTTGACATAGTATTCCATATTCATCGGATCCCAACAAACACAACATGTAGCATTACAAATAGATGATCTTGATCATGATAGGCAGCTCACAAGATCTAAACATGATGGCACAATAGGAGAAGGCAGCCATCTAGCTACTGCTATGGACCCGTAGTCCAAGGATGAACTACTCATGCATGGTCCGGAGGCGGGCATGGTGATGTAGAGCCCTCCGGTGATGATTCTCCTCTCCGGCAGGGTGCCGGAGGAGATCTTCTGAACCCCCCGAGTTAGGGTTGATGGCGGCGGCGTCTCTTGAACTGTTCTGGTATTTTGGCTCTCGGTACTAGGGTTTTCGGGGACGAAGGAATAAATAGGAGAAGGGGCAGCGTCGGGGGAGCCAGGGGGCTCCCTCCCCACGTCACGGCGCGGCAGTGGGGTCCCCCGCACCGCCATATGGGGAGGGCCCCCTATTGGCCTTCCTCGACTCCTCTTCGGTCTTCTGGAACACTCCGTGGAAAATAGGGTCGTGGGCTTTTGTTTCGTCCAATTCCGAGAATATTTGTAAAACAACTTTTCTGAAATCAAAAACAGCAGAAAACAGGAACTGGCACTGTGGCATCTTGTTAATAGGTTAGTCCCAGAAAATGCATAAAAACATTATAAAGTGTGAATAAAACATGTAGGTATTGTCATAAAACTAGCATGGAACATAAGAAATTATAGATACGTTGGAGACGTTGATGTCTACGGGTGCTTCTATTTTTGTAGACAGTGTTGGGCCTCCAAGAGCAGAGGTTTGTAGAACAGCAGCAATTTTCCCTTAAGTGGATCACCCAAGGTTTATCGAACTCAGGGAGGAAGAGGTCAAAGATATCCCTCTCATGCAACCCTGCAACCACAAAGCAAGAAGTCTCTTATGTCCCCAACACACCTACAAGGTGCACTAGTTCAGCGAAGAGATAGTGAAATACAGGTGGTATGAATAAATGTAAGTAGTAGCAACGGCACCAGAAAAGTGCTTTGCTGTCCAAGACTGGTGTGTGGTTGATGGTGGTAATATTGCAGGAAGTATAGATGCAGTAAAACAGTAAACAAACAGCGATAGCAGTATTTAGCAACAAGGCCTAGGGATCATACTTTCACTAGTGGACACTCTCAACGTTGATCACATAACAGAATAAATAGATAGATGCTAGACTCTACACCCTCTTGTTGGATGATGAACACCACTAACCGTGTAGGATTACACGAACCCTCAATGCCGGAGTTAACAAGCTCCACAATATTCAATGTTCATATTTAAATAACCTTAGAGTGCATGACAGATCAACATAACCAAACCAAGTACTAACATAGCATGCACACTGTCACCTTCACGATACGAAAGGAGGAATAGATCACATCAATACCATCATAGCAATATTTAACTTCATAATCTACAAGAGATCACAATCATAGCCTACGCCAAGTACTACACGATGCACACACTCGTCACCATTACACCGTGCGGGAGGAATAAACTACTTTAATAACATCACTAGAGTAGCACACAGATATATTGTGATACAAAACACATTGCAACCATAAAGAGATATAAATAAGCACTTCACTATGCCATTCATAACAGTGAATAAGTATTCTGTGAAATATAGCCTAAGAGACCCACACGGTGCACACACTGTCACCTTTACACACGTGGGACAAGGAGTCTCCGGAGACCACATAAGTAAAATAAACTTGACTAGCATAATGACATCTAGATTACAAGCATCATCATATGAATCTCAATCATGTAAGGCAGCTCATGAGATTATTGTATTGAAGCACATAGGAGAGAGATTAACCACATAGCTACCGGTACATCCCCGAGCCTCGATGGAGAACTACTCCCTCCTCATGGGAGACAAGCAGCGTTGATGGAGATGGCGGTGGTGTCGATGGAGGAGCCTTCCGGGGGCACTTCCCCGTCCCGGCGGCGTGCCGGAATAGAGACTCCTGTCCCCCAGATCTTGGCTTCGCGATGGCGGCGGCTCTGGAAGGTTTCTCGTACCGTGGCTTTTCCGTATCGAAGTTTTAGGTCAGGGACCTTTATATAGGCGAAGAGGCGGAGTCGGAAGGTCGACGAGGCGATGACACAACAGGGGGCGCGGCCCACACCCTGGCCGCGCCGGCCTACTGTCTGGTGGGCCTGTGGCCCCCCTCTGGCGGCTCTCGGGTGTTCTGGAAGCTTCGTGGAAAAATAGGATGCTGGGCGTTGATTTCGTCCGATTCCGAGAATATTTCCTTACTAGGATTTCGGAACCAAAAACAGCAAGAACAAAGAATCGGCCCTTCGGCATCTCGTCAATAGGTTAGTTCCGGAAAACGCATAATAATGACATATAATGTGTATAAAACATGTAAGTATCATCATAAAAGTAGCATGGAACATAAGAAATTATAGATACGTTTGGGACGTATCAAGCATCCCCAAGCTTAGTTCCTGCTCGTCCCGAGCAGGTAAATGATAACAAAGATAATTTCTGGAGCGACATGCCATCATAACCTTGATCATACTATTGTAAGCATATGTAATGAATGCAGCGATCAAAACAATGGTAAATGACATGAGTAAACAAATGAATCATATAGCAAAGACTTTTCATGAATAGTACTTTCAAGACAAGCATCAATAAGTCTTGCATAAGAGTTAACTCATAAAGCAATAAATTCATAGCAAAGGCATTGAAGCAACACAAAGGAAGATTAAGTTTCAGCGGTTGCTTTCAACTTATAACATGTATATCTCATGGATATTGTCAATGTAAAGTAATATAACAAGTGCAATATGCAAGTATGTAGGAATCAATGTACAGTTCACACAAGTGTTTGCTTCTTGAGGTGGAGAGAGATAGGTGAACTGACTCAACATAAAAGTAAAAGAAGGGCCCTTCGCAGAGGGAAGCATTGATTGCTATATTTGTGCTAGAGCTTTGGTTTTTGAAAACATAAAGAGAGCATAAAAGTAAAGTTTTGAGAGGTGTTTGTTGTTGTCAACGAATGGTAGTGGGCACTCTAACCCCCTTGCCAGATAAACCTTCAAAGAGCGGCTCCCATGAATTATTTTTATTTTTGGGTGGCACTCCTTCCAACCTTTCTTTCACAAACCATGGCTAACTGAATCCTCGGGTGCCTGCCAACAATCTCATACCATGGAGTGCCTTTTTATTTTAGTTTTATTATGATGACACTCCTCCCCACCTTTGCTTTCTCAAGCCATGTCTAACCGAATCCTTCGGGTGCCGTCCAACAATCACATACCATGGAGGAGTGTCTATTTAGGTTAATTAATTTGGGACTGGGAATCCCATTGCCAGCTCTTTTTGCAAAATTATTGGATAATCGGATGAAGCCACTAGTCCATTGGTGAAAGTTGCCCAACAAGAATGAAAGATAAACACCACATACTTCCTCATGAGCTATAAAACATTGACACAAATCAGAGGTGATAAATTTTGAATTATTTAAAGGTAGCACTCAAGCAATTTACTTTGGAATGGCGGAGAAATACTATGTAGTAGGTAGGTATGGTGGACACAAATGGCATAGTGGTTGGCTCAAGGATTTTGGATGCATGAGAAGTATTCCCTCTTGATACAAGGCTTAGGCTAGCAAGGTTATTTGAAACAAACACAAGGATGAACCGGTGCAGCAAAACTCACATAAAAGACATATTGTAAACATTATAAGACTCTACACCGTCTTCCTTGTTGTTCAAACTCTTTACTAGAAATTATCTAGACCTTAGAGAGACCAATTATGCAAACCAAATTTTAGCAAGCTCTATGTATTTCTTCATTAATGGGTGCAAAGTATATGATGCAAGAGCTTAAACATGAGCACAACAATTGCCAAGTATCAAATTATCCAAGACATTTTATCAATTACCACATGTAGCATTTCCCGTTTCCAACCATATAACAATTAACGAAGCGGTTCAACCTTCGCCATGAACATTATGAGCTAAGAACACATGTGTTCATATGAACCAGCGGAGCGTGTCTCTCTCCCACACAAGCATGATGGATCATATTTTATTCAAACAAAAACAAAAACAAACGAGACGCTCCAAGTAAAGTACATAAGATGTGACCGAATAAAAATATAGTTTCGGGGAGGAACCTGATAATGTTGTCGATGAAGAAGGGGATGCCTTGGGCATCCCCAAGCTTAGACGCTTGAGTCTTCTTGAAATATGCAGGGGTGAACCACTCGGGGCATCCCCAAGCTTAGAGCTTTCACTCTCCTTGATCATAGTATATCATCCTCCTCTCTTGACCCTTGAAAACTTCCTCCACACCAAACTCGAAACAAACTCATTAGAGGGTTAGTGCATAATCAAAAATTCACATGTTCAGAGGTGACACAATCATTCTTAACACTTCTGGACATTGCACAAAGCTGCTGGAAGGTAATGGAACAAAGAAATCCATCCAACACAGCGAAAGAGGCAATGCGAAATAAAAGGCAGAATCTGTCAAAACAGAACAGTCCGTAAAGAAGAATTTTATTGAGGCACCAGACTTGCTCAGATGAAAATTCCCAAATTGAATGAAAGTTGCGTACATATCTGAGGATCACTCACCTAAATTGGCATAATTTTCTGAGTTACCTACAGAGAATTAGGCCCAGATTCGTGACAGCAAGAAATCTTTTCTGCGCAGTAATCCAAATCTAGTATGAACCTTACTATCAAAGACTTTACTTGGCACAACAATGCAACAAAACTAAGATAAGGAGAGGTTGCTACAGTAGTAACAACTTCCAAGACTCAAATATAAAACGAAGTTACTGTAGCAAAATAAACACATGGGTTATCTCCCAAGGAGTTCTTTCTTTATAGCCATTAAGATGGGCTCAGCAGTTTTAATGATGCACTCGCAAGAGATAGTATTTGAAGCAAAAGAGAGCATCAAGAGGAAAATTCAAAACACATTTAAGCCTAACATGCTTCCTATGAAAAGGAATCTTGTAAATAAACAAGTTCATGAGGAGCAAAGTAACAAGCATAGGAAGATAGAACAAGTGTAGCTTCAAAAATTTCAGCACATAGAGAGGTGTTTTAGTAACATGAAAATTTCCACAACCATATTTTCCTCTCTCATAATAACTTTCAGTAGCATCATGAGCAAACTCAACAATATAACTATCACATAAAGCATTCTTATCATGAGTCTCATGCATAAAATTATTACTACTCCCAACATAAGCATAATCAGTTTTATTAGTTGTAGTGGGAGCAAATTCAACAAAGTAACTATCATTATTATTCTCATCAAGTGTAGGAGGCATAGTATAATCATAATTAAATTCACTCTCCATAGTAGGTGGCACCAAAAGGCCACTATCATTATAATCATCATAAATAGGAGGCAAAGTATCATCAAAGAAAATTTTCTCCTCAGTGCTTGGGGGACTAAAAAGATCATGAAAACCAGCTTCCCCAAGCTTAGAACTTTCTATATCATTATCAACAATGGTGTTCAAAGCGTTCATACTAATATTACTACCGACATGCAAATAAGGTTCCATAGGTTTTTTAATTTTCGCATTAAACCATTCATGTCTTAACTCGGGAAATAGAATAAGAAGCTCATTGTTGTCCATTATGCCTAACTAGTGTAAACAAGAAACAAAAAGATGCAATTGCAGGATCTAAAGGAAATAGCTTCGAACACTCACACAATGGCGCCAGAAAAGTACTTTTACCTGGAACCGGAGTATGAGTGCCTTTTACCTTTCCTCCCCGGCAACGGCGCCAGAAAAGTGCTTGATGTCTACGGGTGCTTCTACTCTTGTAGACAGTGTTGGGCCTCCAAGAGCAGAGGTTTGTAGAACAGCAGCAAGTTTCCCTTAAGTGGATCACCCAAGGTTTATCGAACTCATGGAGGAAGAGGTCAAAGATATCCCTCTCATGCAACCCTGCAACCACAAAGGAAGAAGTCTCTTGTGTCCCCAACACACCTAATAGGTGCACTAGTTCGGCGAAGAGATAGTGAAATACAGGTGGTATGAATAAATGTAAGTAGTAGCAACGGCACCAGAAAAGTGCTTTGCTGTCCAAGACTGGTGTGTGGTTGATGGTGGTAATATTGCAGGAAGTATAGATGCAATAAAACAGTAAACAAACATCGATAGCAGTATTTAGGAACAAGGCCTAGGGATCATACTTTCACTAGTGGACACTCTCAACATTGATCACATAACAGAATAAATAGATAGATGCTAGACTCTACACCCTCTTGTTGGATGATGAACACCACTAAGTGTGTAGGATTACACGAACCCTCAATGTCGGAGTTAACAAGCTCCACAATATTCAATATTCATATTTAAATAACCTTAGAGTGCATGACAGATCAACATAACCAAACCAAGTACTAACATAGCATGCACTCTGTCACCTTCACGCTACGAAAGGAGGAATAGATCACATCAATACCATCATAGCAATAGTTAACTTCATAATCTACAAGAGATCACAATCATAGCCTACGCCAAGTACTACACGATGCACACACTGTCACCATTACACCGTGCGGGAGGAATAAACTACTTTAATAACATCACTAGAGTAGCACACGGATATATTGTGATACAAAACACATTGCAATCATAAAGAGATATAAATAAGCACTTCACTATGCCATTCATAACGGTGAATAAGTATTCGTGAAATATAGCCTAAGAGACCCACACGGTGCACACACTTGTCACCTTTACACACGTGGGACAAGGAGTCTCCGGAGATCACATAAGTAAAATCCACTTGACTAGCATAATGACATCTAGATTACAAGCATCATCATATGAATCTCAATCATGTAAGGCAGCTCATGAGATTATTGTATTGAAGCACATAGGAGAGAGATTAACCACATAGCTACCGGTACAGCCCCGAGCCTCGATGGAGAACTACTCCCTCCTCATGGGAGACAGCAGCGTTGATGGAGATGGCGGTGGTGTCGATGGAGGAGCCTTCCGGGGCACTTCCCCGTCCCGGCGGCGTGCCGGAACAGAGACTCCTGTCCCCCAGATCTTGGCTTCGCGATGGCGGCGGCTCTAGAAGGTTTCTCGTACCGTGGCTTTTCCGTATCGAAGTTTTAGGTCAGGGACCTTTATATAGGCGAAGAGGCGGAGTCGGAAGGTCACTACTAGAAAAAAGGCTTTCAGTGGCGCACCACATATAGCCATCAGTGGCGCACTAGTGGTGCGCCACTGTTATCACGCCACTGCTAACACATAGTAGTGGCGCACTAGGGGTGCGCCACTACTAGCCTGGATACCCGTGGCGCACTACCCGGTGCGCCATTGACATTCCCTCCGGTGCGCCACTACTACTCCAAAGGGGTGCGCCATCGTTGTTCGGCGACGAGTGCGCCACTACTGCTCTGCTGTGGGTGCGCCACCGCTGCCTCCTTGGTGCGCCACCGTTACGGCGAGCTGGTGCGCCATTGCTTCTTGTTTAGGTGCGCCACCGTGGCAGCTCGGACGTGCGCCACTGCCGGCAGCTTTGGTGCGCCACTACTAGTAGTTCATTTTCATTTTTTGTATTTTGGCATGTATTTGTACAGGTTGTATAGCACAGTATAACAGCACAGATACAGAATATATAACACATATATACAACAGCACAGTATACCAATACATAGTTCTTCACATTAGCCTCCATGATTCACAAGATTTCAAATATTAGACAAGTGTTACGGTGTTACAAGTCAAATGAGCTAGTGGTTACACAAGGTCGATCATCTAAACTAGCATCACATAGAAGAGAGCTAGAGTCACTACTAGCACCGTCCCGATGAAAGTGGTCTTCATCCGGTTCCTCCTCCGCTCCGTCCTCTCTCCCGCCGGATAGCGTGCGTATCCGTCTTCGGCCTCCGCTCTAGTGGTGTACCCTTTGTAGCTGTTACCGCTAAAACGGTGAACCTGTCTCCGACACTCCTCCCAGTCGTTGTAGACTCCGGGAACCTTGCCCTTGTACACGACATACCACGTCATATCTGCACATATATGAACAAGCCAAAGAAACTAAGAAGTGCAAACTCAAATAAGAGACAAGTAGCTAGTATGAACTAAATGGAATGCCTCATACATTGTTGGTCCAAACAAATATTAACATTTAGGGAAGGCGTTAGTGAGGCCGGGTAGGATGCACAAGAGATTGATACTTGTGTCATCGCACCGGGCTCACTAGCGCCTCCCCCAAGTGTAGTGACCACAAAATTTAATCATCGGCCAATGCAATTAAGAAGTGCAAACTCAAATAAGAGACAAGTAGCTAGTATGAACTAAATGGAATGCCTCATATTTTGTTGGTCGGAACAAATATGAACATTTAGAGAAGGCGTCAGTGAAACCAAGTAGGATGCACAAGAGATTGATATTTGTGTCATCGCACCGGGTTCACCGGCCCCTCCTCCAAGTGTATAGGTGACCAAACATTCTAATCATCGGCATTCGAAAAACCAAAGCAAATGGAATGACGATGGCCTCATACATTGTTGGTCGAAACAAATATGAACATCCCGGGATGGCGTCGGTGAGGCCAGGTAGGATGCACAAGAGATTGATATTTGTGCCATCACACCAGAGCTCACCGGCGTCACCCGGAGTGTACAGTTGACCAAACATTCTAATCATCGGCATTTTGAGATACCAAAGCAAATGGAATGACAAGGGCCTCATACATTGTTGGTCCAAACAAATATGAACATCCCGGGATGGTGTCAGCGAGGCAAGGTAGGATGCACAAGAGATTGATATTTGGACATAACATCATCATACCTAACATCGTAGCTTCATACAATTTAATATAGAATTCAAACAACACGAAGCAACGAAGATAGAGTTGACAACACTCTAAGTTCTAACTATCGGTGTCCGAGCCGGATTCGCCGGTGTGGGGGTAGTGCACACGGCAGGCGGTGTCGTCGAACACCTTGACGATCATCTCGCCGTCCCCTCGTACGGGAAGGTGAGCTGGCAGCCGGGCTCGAGGTGGAGGTCACGGGCGAACTTGTCCCACCCCGTGTGCGGGTACATCTTGCCCTGCCCGTCGAACAGGACCTCCACGGACCAGCGGCAGAAGTTGCAGCCTAGCCTCCCGTAGCTGCAAGTGCGCCGGCTCGACGCCGTCGACGAACTCGGCGAACTTGTCCGGTAGCCTCTTGATGCCGAGTGGGTCATCGTCGATGCGGAGGAGGAACTCGAAGCAGCGTTCCTCATCCGAAGACGAGGAGGATGCAGGTGACGGTGACCGTGGGGCCCTTGCTGCTCCACCGCGGCGGCCCCTTCCCCGGCCCCGGGGGCCCGGGACCGCGGCCTCGACCGCCTCGCCGGCCACCGGGACCGGCCATCCTACATGTTTACATTTTTGAACCATATTACGATCCATTCCACTAACAAAATTGGGCATGACCTATGCTAATTTATGTACATATGAGTGCCCCATTTTCGTCGAAACAGAAATGAATCAACATTTCGGCGATAATGGGCAACTACGTCGATCCCCGCACAAGAATATGTCACCATATACACCAGCTCAGCACCATGGCACATGTACAATTGTTCCTCATATACACCAGCTGAGCACCATGGACTAGAACTAGTGTTGTAAACATCAAAATAAACACTGTGAGCATCAACCCTTCACTCCGATCCCAAATTATATGCATTTGAATGGAAAAATAGTAAAAAATCAGTATAAAATGTGAACTTGAAGAACCTAGCAGCAGCAGTAATCAACCTAGCAACCTAGCAACCTAGCAGCAGCAGCAAGCAAAAAATACACAATTTTACAGCCCTAGAGCAGCAGCAAGCAAAATATACCCAATTTTACAGCCCTAGCAGCAGCAGCAAGCAAGCAAGCAACCTAGCAGCAGACGAGCAAGCAAACAACCTAGCAAGCACATAGCAGCGAGCAGCAAGCAAACAACCTAGCAAGCACATAGCAGCAGCAAGTAGGAGTGCTTGGTGCTCATAGTGCCATGCTTCTTCTTCATTACTAGTTCTTTTGTAGTTAAATCAGCGGTAGTATGTTGTATCTTTTAGTTTTCATGCTATTTTGCAAATAGCATAGTAACTACTAATTCTTTTTAGTTTCCATGTTATTTTCGAAATAGAGTATGCAATGTCGGATACATAATAGTCGGTAGCTTAAAATCACTAGATATCTACTACTGCTCCAATTTAAAATAATATAAGGTGTGTATTTAAATGATACACATATGCAGCAAGAACATCAAGTTTTCATCCAGTAAGCAAAAACTAACATGGTAGCTAGGATTAATAAAAGAGCAGAGTTGAATGACTACATAAAGGGGAGAACCTAGCTAGCAGCAGCAGCAGGGACATGGCAGCAGCAAGCAATCCAACAACAGCAACTAGAAGCAGCAGGAAGATACCTGTAGCATGCAATAGCTAGTGTAGCAGCAAGCAACATCTAGGAACCAGAACAACATCAGCAAGCAAGCAACAACATGGTTGAACAACATCATCAAGCAAGCAAAAACTAATCCTTAAGCAACATGATAAACAGTTGTTCTATTCTTGGAGTACTTGCCTTTTTGATTGCCAGCTATAACATTTATAATTTTGAATTAATCTGCCTAAGAGAGTTTTGTTCTCTTATTGAACTCTAAACATGGTACCCACGGGTCCTACTGAACAATGTGCTACCCAAGGTTCTCTCATTTCTAGCAGCAACACCTAATAGCAGCAGCACCTAACAAGCAGCACCTAGCGAGCAACCTAGCGGCAGAAAGCTAGGAGCAACACAGCGAGCCTTTCTAGCGAGCAGCAGCAGGGACATGGCAGCACCGGCTCGAGGGGAGCAGCAGCAGTAGCAAGCAAGCTGGTGACTCTTAGCAGTTAACATCGAGGAGGAGGAGGGGCGTGGTGGCTACCTTGGAAGGCGTCGGCGGTCGAGGGCGTGGCGGCGTCGGCGGTCGAGCGGTGGCTCCTACTCGTGCTCTGCGACGAGATGGGGCAGGAGGTCGCAGACGAGGATGCCGATGAGGTCGCAGATGAGGACGCCCACGTGCTGCTCCTGCTCCACGGCGAGCTTGAGAGGATCTGCTTGGGGGCGAGACCGTGAGGCGGGTGGGGATCGAGGGGGGAGGCGGCCGCCGGCGGGGAGGTGAATCGAGGGGTACCTGCGCGATGTCGCCGGGGTCTGCGCGCGTCGCCGGGGTCCGAGGTGAATCGAGGGAGGGGTGGCCGCCGGTGGGAGGTGGCGTCGGAGAGGGCGTCGCCGGTGGGAGGTGACGCCGGTGAATCGAGATCGAGTGGGGAATGGGGAGGATGGTCGAGACGGGGGATTTTTGTCTAAGTCACAGACCCCCTTAGCAATAGCGCACCTCCAGGGGTGCGCCACTATGAGGCTTAGCAATGGCGCACTTCTAGGGGTGCGCCACTACCAGTATAGGTTTGGGTCAAAACGCAAACAGACCAGGGTTTGACAGAAATCGATTAGTACCGCACTGGCTGTGTCCCTTGGTTGGTTTGCCAAACCTGGCCGGCCAGGTTCGAACCCTGGCGGCCCCATTTTTTTCACTTTTTCATTAAATTGATTTAACACTATAGTACATAGCATAATACACCAAAATAAAAGACATAAATAATTATAATTATGTAGAATATTTAAAATACTATAGAATCTAGAAAATATCCAAAAATATGAATTATATGTCTATTTTGATCGGTACAATGTGTAGATTAACAATATGACATCCATTATTCATACAAGTAAATGATACATAATTATCTTTTCACAATCTTCTTGCCCTTCTTTCTCGCGGTTGAATAATTTAGCCCCGGAACTCCTAGACTTCTTCTCTTGAATGGACGGCCTTTAGGTAGGGTGGTCCTGCTTCTTCTTGTTGTGTATGGTTCTTCATCATCGTCATCGTCATCTTCCATCTTCGGATCGCCGTACTGGTCAAAGTCTAGCTCGTTGGCGGCTCCATCCATTCCGATGATGCTCCTTTTGCCTCTCCTCACGACAACACGGCTGGGCTTTTGCGGGTCGGTAATGAAGAAGCATTGGTCCACTTGGGAAGCTAGTACCCATGGCTCATATTTCGCGGTGACCTTTCCGCCCGCTGTCTTGGATTTGGCTTCGGGTATAACCATGGTGGTGAAATGCCGGTCTTCTTTTATGACGTTCTTGGCCCACCTGACACGGAACATCGGCACATTCTCTCCGGCGTAGCTCAGCTCCCAGATCTCCTCGATCTTTCCGTAGTATCTCTCGCTTGACGTCACCGGTGTAGGACTCCATCGTTACCCCGGAGTTCTGATAATCGCTCTTCATGTCCTTTTCCTCGGTGTAGAATGTGTAGCCGTTGATATCGTACGCTCGAAATGTCATCAGGTTGTGTTCGGCGCCTCGTGACAAGGCGAATATGAGTTTTTCTTCCGCGAGAAGAATCCTCGTCTATAGGGTACGTCGGCATCTTGTCCTTGAACCACCGCGTGAAGGTTGAGTTGTGCTCTTTGATTATATCTCCGTCCGTCCTCTGTTGGCCCCGATCACTTCGTACGTCTTTGCGATGAAGGTTTTGTGCTCTACCACCCAAGGATCGACCACGTCTATGTGTTGTAGCGCGACTAGGTTTGCTCTTTCAAAGTCGGCGATTCGACCCTTGAAGTCGACATGCATTTCGCGGCTACCGTCGCGGTGACCCCATCCGGCGAGCTTCCCGAGATGCTCGTTTACGGGCAGGCCAACGGGGTTCTCGATTTCTAGATAACTCGTGCAGAAGGAGATGCACTCTTCGGTCGGAAAGCCCTTGGCTATGCTTCCGTCTGGACGTGCCCTGTTGCGAACGTACCCTTTGATGACACCATTCATCCTTTCGAACGGCATCATGCCGTGCAGGAACGTCGGCCCCGGTTGGATGATATCCTCCACGATATGTACCAGCGGATGCACCATAACGTCGAAGAAAGCGGGCGGGAAGTACATCTCAAGCTCGCACGAGTATCACCACGATCTCTTCCTCGTAGCCTTCTAAGTTGCCTCACGCCAACGGACTTCGAGAGATGACGTCGAAAAAGTTGCATAGGCCAAAAAGCATTTCACGGACGTGCGCGTCCATGATCCCATGGATTGCAACCGGAAGTATCCGCGTCATCGGCACGTGACGGTCGTGAGACTTCATCCCGCTGAACCTCCGCTTCGCTTTGTCTAGGTACCTGCTTATCTTCCCCGCGTAACCGTAGGGAAGTTTTACTCCTAGGAGACGATCGAAAAACTGCTCGATCTCCTTCGACTTAGAGTGAAGCACGCGGGGGGCAGTAATATTCAATCTTTTTGGCATTTTTTCCCTTGCGACGACTTTGCGTGTCCTCCGCCTCATCATCGTCATCGTCATCATCATCATTAGGGCGTCCCGCGTGAAGCTCCTCCCCGATCCCAATTGATTGCAAGTCGTACCTTGCTTTCGGCCCATCTTTGGTCTTCTCGGCATGTTCGGGAGGGTACCAAGCGAGACTCTCGCACACGTTCTTCGTGATGTGCATGACATCAAGGCTGTGAGGCACACGGAGGATCTTCCGATACGGCAAGTCCCGGAAAACAGACCTCGTCTTCCATACCTTAAGCGGCGGCTCCGGCGCCTTTCGCTTCTTTCCCGGCGGTGGGCACTCTTTCCAATTTTTCAATAGCTCGTCTATTTGCTCGCCGCTTCTCGTACGTGGCCGTCTTCGGGGTTCGTCTTCACCATCGAACAGATCCTTGCGTTTCCTCCATGGGTCGTCCTCGCGAAGCCACCTTCGATGTCCCATGAACACCGTTTTCGAGGACCCGGGATCTCTATCTAGCTGGCGGTACGTTGTGTCGTCCATGCACCTTACGCATGCATTGAATCCGTGGACCACCTGCCCCGCGACATATCCGTAACCGAGAAAGTCGTGCACCGTCGTGAGCGGTGCGGCTCTCATAGGGAAATATTCTTCCGCGGCGGCGTCCCACGTATTGGCGGGCGTGTCCCATAGCGTGGCTAGCTCCTCTTTCGAAGCCCCATATACAGATTGATGTCGTTCCCTGGTTGTTTCGGCCCTTCAATTAGCATACTCATTTGAATGTACTTCCTCTTCATGCACAACCGGGGGAGGTTGTACATCCACACAAACACGGGCCAGGTGCTATGCGTGCTGCTCCGGCTGCCAAACGGATTGACTCCATCGGTGCTCGCGCCCAGCCTTATGTTCCTAGGATCGTCCCCAAATTCTGGGTACTCAAGGTCCAACGCATTCCAGCGGCTAGCATCCGAAGGGTGTCTCAACATCCTGTCCTTTTTCTTTTCTTCGGATCATCTGCGTCATCTTCTCCCTTCCTCATATCCGCGTGCCAGCGCATTAGCTTTGCTTGCTTAGGATCCGCGAAATACCGCTGCAGACGAGGAGTGATTGGAAAGTACCACACCACCTTCCGAGGAGCTTTCTTCCCCTTCTTGTACCGACTGACGCCGCACTCCGGACATATGGTACACTCTGCGTGCTCGTTCCAATAAATGATGCAATCGTTCAAGCACACATGGTATTTCACATGCGGTAAATCCAGAGGACACACGATTTTCTTGGCCTCCTCGATACTAGTCGGACACGTGTTACCTTTGGGAAGACGTTCCTGCAGAATGACATGTTGTCGTTGAAGGATGTGTCGGTCATTTTGTGCTTTACCTTCATCTCCAGAGCCATGAGCGTTACTTTCGAGGCGGGTATCCTCCGGCCTGCATCCTTCATACAATGGAGTAACAGCGTCTACCTCCAGTTGATCCATCTTGGCTTTCTCTCGGGCGGCAGCTCTTGGGTTACTCGTACGCTGAGAAGCGGCTCTTGAAGATAAGGGTCCTGCACCCGGTCCATCGACGATGGTCCATCGTCTTCATCTTCATGATCGTCATGATGACCTCCATCTTGATCTTCCTCATCATCGAGGTCCGGGATCTCCTACATTGTGGTCATCATCATCTCCGGGATCTTCTACATCCCGATCATGCCCGAGATCTTCTACATCCCGATCACCTCGGCCTTCCTTACTTCTTGTTGAATTCCCATGGACAAATTCATAATCATCTTCGTCGCCTTCCCACCGATAGCCATCCATGAAACCACGCATGAGAAGGTGGTCCCGCACCATATCGGCTTTAGGGTCCATAAGGCTCGTTAGCTTGCATCTTCGACACGGACATCTTATCTCCTTTTGGTTATTTCTAATCATCTCGGCTGTCGCGGCTTTCAAAAACCTAGCCACAACGCCTTCGCTCATCATGCGGACCATGGTCGCCTGCGGATATAGAGAAAATGGATATCTTAGCATACCAAAAGAAAATTTTGGCATGACCTTCCCTAAAAATAGGACATGTATATGCGTAGTATGCCCAACATTCGCCGAAACGGAAATGAATCAACGTTTCGGCAAAATATTGGCAACTCCATCGCATTTCAAATCCCTGCAAACAAAAACACATGCAACACATGTGTGGAGGCTTCGCATATACAACACACATGTGGATCCGGAGGCTTCGCATACAACACACATGCACGTGACGCTTTTCGCGCATGCGCACGTACACATGATATCATCGAGCTTCGCACATAACATATGTGCATGACGTGTGTGCAAGACGATCGGAACCGTTCACACACAAAGCATAAAACCAACAAAGTTACCGATACGGCGAGACCTAGAGTGTTGGATGAGGTAAAAAGTTGAGATTGAGTAGGTATTGAGCTAAGAAAGCTTCACCATTAGTTACCTATGAAGAAAATTAAGTTTACCAACTTAATTTTGGTGAATGAAGAGGTGAAAATGAGGTGGGAAGGAGGGGCAACACGACCAGATCCAGATTTGGTGGGAGGTGGTGGTGGAAGAGTGTTTGGGGAAAGTGGGTGGCACATGTGAGTGGAGGGTGAAAAGCGAGGAAATGGTCCCGGAGTTAGCGGTGGCGCACCACCTAGCCATGCGCCACTTGCTAGGGTGACATAGCAATGGCGCGGCTGCTAAGTGGTGCGCCACTCGCTCACCTGTTACACCGTAAACCCACGCCCCTGCCCAACTTAGCGGTGGCGCACCATGTCGGCGGTGCGCCATAGCTAGTAGTGGCGCACCAAGCGATGCGCCATTGCTAAAGCCCTCATCTCTAAAGGGCCACTGGCCACCTCCTAGCGGTGGCGCACCACAAAGACATGCGCTATAAGTAAGCCATGTAGCGGTGGCGCACCATGGAGACGTGCGCCACTATTAGTTTTGGGTGGGAGCTGGCCTCCTGCCAGGAATTAGTAATGGCGCACCACAAACAAGGTGCGCCACTACTACATTTGTAACAGTGGCCCACCATTTTGTGGTGCGCCACTGCTAAGTAGTAGTGGCGCACGGCCATCATGGTGCGCCACTGAAGTCAACCTTACGGCTAGGCCTTTTCCTAGTAGTGGGTCGACGAGGCGACGACACAATAGGGGGGCGCGGCCCACACCCTGGCCGCGCCGGGCTACTGTCTGGTGGGCATGTGGCCCCCCTCTGGCGGCTCTCGGGTGTTCTGGAAGCTTCATGGAAAAATAGGATGCTGGGCGTTGATTTCGTCCGATTCCGAGAATATTTCCTTACTAGGATTTCTGGAACCAAAAACAGCAGAAAACAACAACTGGCCCTTCGGCATCTCGTCAATAGGTTAGTTCCGGAAAACGCATAATAATGACATATAATGTGTATAAAACATGTAAGTATCATCATAAAAGTAGCATGGAACATAAGAAATTATAGATACGTTTGGGACGTATCAGACGTATCAAGCATCCCCAAGCTTAGTTCCTACTCGCCGTCGAGTAGGTAAACGATAAAAAGAATAAATTCTGAAGTGACATGCTATCAACATAATCTTGATCAATACTATTGTAAAGCATATGAAATGAATGAAGTGACTCAAAGCAATGGTCTATAGTTTGCTAACAAAAAGATAGTGACTAAACAACTGAATCATATAGCAAAAACTTTTCATGAATAGTACTTTCAAGACAAGCATCAAAAAGTCTTGCATAAGAGTTAACTCATAAAGCAATAGATTCTTAATAAAAGGTTTTGAAGCAACACAAAGGAAGATTTAAGTTTCAGCAATTGCCTTCAACTTTCAACATGCATATCTCATGGATAATTGTCAACAAAAGTAATATAATAAGTGCAATAAGCAAGCATGTAATAATCAATGCACACAGTTGACACAAGTGTTTGCTTCTAAGATATAAAGAAGTAGGTAAACTGACTCAACATAAAGTAAAAGAAAGGCCCTTCGTAGAGGGAAGCAGAGATTAAATCATGTGCTAGAGCTTTTCAAGTTTTGAAATCATATAGAGAGCATAAAAATAAAGTTTTGAGAGGTGTTTGTTGTTGTCAACGAATGGTAGTGGGCACTCTAACCCCCATGTCAAACAGACTTTCAAAGAGCGGCTCCCATGAAGGACGTTATCTCTATCAGCAAGGTAGATCATCCCTCTTCTCTTTTGTTTACACATGTATTTTAGTTTTATTTATAGATGACACTCCTCCCAACCTTTTGCTTTCACAAGCCATGGCTAACCGAATCCTCGGGTGCCTTCCAACATTTCACATACCATGGAGGAGTGTCTATTGCAAAATTAAGTTGCTTACTCGATAAATCAGGGCAAAACATGTGAAGAGAATTATTAATGAAAGTTAATCAATTGGGGCTGGGCACCCCGTTGCCAGCTCTTTTTGCAAAATTATTGGATAAGCGGATGTATATGCCACTAGTCCATTAGCGAAAGTCTTCCCAACAAGATTGAAAGATAAAACACCACATACTTCCTCATGAGCTATGAAACATTGACACAAATAAGGAGTAATAAAGTTTTGAATTGTTTAAAGGTAGCACATGAAGTATTTACTTGGAATGGCAGAAAAATACCACATAGTAGGTAGTTATGGTGGACACAAATGGTATAGGTTTTGGCTCAAGGTTTTGGATGCACGAGAAGCATTCCCTCTCGGTACAAGGCTTTGGCTAGCAAGGTTGTTTGAAGCAAACACAAGTATAAACCGGTACAGCAAAACTTACATAAGAACATATTGCAAGCATTATAAGACTCTACACTGTCTTCCTTGTTGCTCAAACATTTTTACCAAATTTCAACAAGCTCTACGGTAGTTCTCCACTAATAGGTTTAAACTACATGATGCAAGAGCTTAAACATGATCTACTTGAGAGCTCAAAATAATTTCCAAGTATCAAATTATTCAAGACAATATACCAACTACCACATGAAGCATTTTATGTTTCCAACCAAATAACAATAAGTGCTGCGGCTTTCAGCTTTCGACATGAACATGAAAAATAAAACGAAGAACACAAGTGTTCAAATGAAAAAGCGGAGCGTGTCTCTCTCCCACACAAGCATGTTAGGATCCGATTTATTCAGAAAACTAAAATAACAAAACAAAAATAAAAGCACACGGACGCTCCAAGTAAAGAACATAAGATGTGACGGAATTAAAATATAGTTTCACTAGAGGTGACCTGATAAGTTGTTGATGAAGAGGGGGATGCCTTGAGCATCCCCAAGCTTAGACGCTTGAGTCTTCTTGAAATATGCAGGGATGAACCACGGGGGCATCCCCAAGCTTAGACTTTTCATTCTTCTTGATCATATTATATCATCCTCCTCTTTTGATCCTTGAAAACTTCCTTCACACCAAACTCAAAGCAATCTCATTAGAGGGTTAGTGCATAATCAAAAATTCACATGTTCAGCAAGGACACAATCATTCCCAACACTTCTGGACATTACCCAAGGCTACTGAATATGAATGGAGCAAAGAAATCCACTCAAACACAGTAAAAGAGGCAATGCGAAATAAAATGCAGAATCTGTCAAAAACAGAACAGTCCATAAAGACAATTTTTTCGAGGCACTTAAGATGCTCAGATGGAAAAGCTCCAGTTTAATGAAAGTTGCGTACATATCTGACGATTACTCATGAATTTTTTCAGAATTTTTAGATTTTTCTACAGAGAGAAAAGCTCAAATTCGTGACAGCTAAAAATATATTTCTCCGCAGAAATCCAAATCTAGTATCAACTTTCTATCGAAGACTTTACTTGACACAACAATGCAATAAAATAAAGATACAAAGGTATTGCTACAGTAGTAACAAGCACCTTGATGCGTGTAGTTGACACGTCCGTTGGGAACCCCAAGAGGAAGGTGTGATGCGCACAGCGGCAAGTTTCCCTCAGTAAGAAACCAAGGTTTAATCGAACCAGTAGGATTCAAGAAGCACGTTGAAGGTTGATGGGGGCGGGATGTAGTGCGGCGCAACACCGGAGATTCGGCGCCAACGTGGAACCTGCACAACACAACCAAAGTACTTTGCCCCAACGAAACGGTGAGGTTGTCAATCTCACTGGCTTGCTTGTAACAAAGGGTTAACCGTATTGTGTGGAAGATGATTGTTTGCAAGAAAACGAGTAAAACAAGTATTGCAGCAGATTTGTATTTCGGTATAAAAGAATGGACCGGGGTCCACGAGTTCACTAGAGGTGTCTCTCCCATAAGATAAAAGCATGTTGGGTGAACAAATTACGGTCGGGCAATTGACAAATAGAGAGGGCATAACAATGCACATACATGTCATGATAAATATAGTGAGATTTAATTGGGCATTACGACAAAGTACATAGACCGCCATCCAGCTGCATCTATGCCTAAAAAGTCCACCTTCGGGTTATCATCCGAACCCCCTCCAGTATTAAGTTGCTAACAACAGACAATTGCATTAAGTATTGCGCGTAATGTAATCAATAACTACATCCTCGGACATAGCATCAATGTTTTATCCCTAGTGGCAACAGCACATCCATAACCTTAGGGGTTTCTGTCACTCCCCCAGATTCACGGAGACATGAACCCACTATCGAGCATAAATACTCCCTCTTGGAGTTACTAGCATCAACTTGGCCAGAGCCTCTACTAATAACGGAGAGCATGCAAGATCATAAACAACACATAGGTAATAACTTGATAATTAACATAACATAGTATTCTCTATCCATCGGATCCCGACAAACACAACATATAGCATTACGGATAGATGATCTTGATCATGTTAGGCAGCTCACAAGATCCAACAATGAAGCACAATGAGGAGAAGACAACCATCTAGCTACTGCTATGGACCCATAGTCCAGGGGTGAACTACTCACTCATCACTCCGGAGGCGACCATGGCGGTGAAGAGTCCTCCGGGAGATGAATACCCTCTCCGGCAGGGTGCCGGAGGAGATCTCCAGAATCCCTCGAGATGGGATTGGCGGCGGCGGCGTCTCTGTAAGGTTTTCCGTATCGTGGCTCTCGGTACTGGGGGTTTCGCGACGGAGGCTTTGAGTAGGCGGAAGGGCCACGCGGGGGGCCACACGAGGGCCCCACACCCTAGGTCGGCGCGGCCAGGGCCTGGGCCGCGCCGCCCTAGTGTGGCGGCGCCTCGTGGCCCCACTTCGACTCCTCTTCGGTCTTCTGGAAGCTTCGTGGCAAAATAGGACCACGGGCGTTGATTTCGCCCAATTCCGAGAATATTTCGTTACTAGGATTTACTGAAACCAAAAACAGCGAGAAAACTGCAGCTGGCTCTTCGGCATCTTGTTAATAGGTTAGTTCCAGAAAATGCACGAATATGACATAAAGTGTGCATAAAACATGTAGATATCATCAATAATGTGGCATGGAACATAAGAAATTATCGATACGTCGGAGACGTATCAGCATCCCCAAGCTTAGTTCTGCTCGTCCCGAGCGAGGTAAAACGATAACAAAGATAATTTACTGAAGTGACATGCCATCATAACCTTGATCATACTATTTGTAAACATATGTAATGAATGCAGCGATCAAAACAATGGTAATGACATGAGTAAACAAGTGAATCATAAAGCAAAGACTTTTCATGAATAGTACTTCAAGACAAGCATCAATAAGTCTTGCATAAGAGTTAACTCATAAAGCAATAAATCAAAGTAAAGGTATTGAAGCAACACAAAGGAAGATTAAGTTTCAGCGGTTGCTTTCAACTTGTAACATGTATATCTCATGGATAATTGTCAACATAGAGTAATATAACAAGTGCAATATGCAAGTATGTAGGAATCAATGCACAATTCACACAACTGTTTGCTTCTTGAGGTGGAGAGAGATAGGTGAACTGACTCAACATAAAAGTAAAAAAGAAAGGTCCTTCAAAGAGGAAAGCATCGATTGCTATATTTGTGCTAGAGCTTTTATTTTGAAAACATGAAACAATTTTCTCAACGGTAGTAATAAAGCATATGAGTTATGTAAATTATATCTTACAAGTTGCAAGCCTCATGCATAGTATACTAATAGTGCCCGCACCTTGTCCTAATTAGCTTGGACTACCGGATCATCGCAATACACATGTTTTAACCGAGTGTCACAATGGGGTACCTCCATGCCGCTTTGTACAAAGGTCTAAGGAGAAAGCTCGCATTTTGGATTTCTCGCTTTTGATTATTCTCAACTTAGACATCCATACGGGACAACATGGACAATAGATAATGGACTCCTCTTTAATGCATAAGCATGTGGCAACAATTATTATTCTCATATGAGATTGAGGATATATGTCCAAAACTGAAACTTCCACCATGAATCATGGCTTTAGTTAGCGGCCCAATGTTCTTCTCTAACAATATGCATGCTCCAACCATTAAGGTGGTAGATCTCTCTTACTTCGAGACAAGACGGACATGCATAGCAACTCACATGATATTCAACAAAGAATAGTTGATGGCGTCCCCGAAGCATGGTTATCGCACAACAAGCAACTTAATAAGAGATAAAGTGCATAAGTACATATTCAATACCACAATAGTTTTTAAGCTATTTGTCCCATGAGCTATATATTGCAAAGGTGAATGATGGAATTTTAAAGGTAGCACTCAAGCAATTTACTTTGGAATGGCGGAGAAATACCATGTAGTAGGTAGGTATGGTGGACACAAATGGCATAGTGGTTGGCTCAAGGATTTTGGATGCATGAGAAGTATTCCCTCTCGATACAAGGTTTAGGCTAGCAAGTTTATTTGAAACAAACACAAGGATGAACGGTGCAGCAAAACTCACATAAAAGACATATTGTAAACATTATAAGACTCTACACCGTCTTCCTTGTTTTTCAAAACTCAATACTAGATATTATCTAGACTCTAGAGAAACCAAATATGCAAACCAAATTAGCAAGCTCTAAGTGTTTCTTCATTAATGGGTGCAAAGTATATGATGCAAGAGCTTAAACATGAGCACAACAATTGCCAAGTATCAAATTATCCAAGACATTTTAGAATTACTACATGTAGCATTTTCCAATTCCAACCATATAACAATTTAACGAAGAAGAAACTTCGCCATGAATACTATGAGTAAAGCCTAAGGACATACTTGTCCATATGCTACAGCGGAGCGTGTCTCTCTCCCACAAAGTGAATGCTAGGATCCATTTTATTCAAACAAAACAAAAACAAAAACAAACCGACGCTCCAAGCAAAGTGCATAAGATGTGGCCGAATAAAAATATAGTTTCAGGGGAGGAACTTGATAATGTTGTCGATGAAGAAGGGGATGCCTTGGGCATCCCCAAGCTTAGACGCTTGAGTCTTCTTAAAATATGCAGGGGTGAACCACCGGGCATCCCCAAGCTTAGAGCTTTCACTCTCCTTGATCATATTGTATCATACTCCTCTCTTGATCCTTGAAAACTTCCTCCACACCAAACTCGAAACAACTCATTAGAGGGTTAGCGCACAATAAAAATTAACATGTTCAGAGGTGACACAATCATTCTTAACACTTCTGGACATTGCATAAAGCTACTGGACATTAATGGATCAAAGAAATTCATCCAACATAGCAAAAGAGGCAATGCGAAATAAAAGGCAGAATCTGTCAAAACAGAACAGTCCGTAAAGATGGATTTAATTGAGGCACCAGACTTGCTCAAATGAAAATGCCCAAATTGAATGAAAGTTGCGTACATATCTGAGGATCACTCACGTAAATTGGCTTAATTTTCTGAGTTACCTACAGAGAATTAGACCCAGATTCGTGACAGCAAAGAAATATGTTTCTGCGCAGTAATCCAAATCTAGTATTTACTTTACTATCAAAGACTTTACTTGGCACAACAAAACATAAAACTAAGATAAGGATAGGTTGCTACAGTAGTAAACAACTTCCAAGACTCAAATATAAAACAAAAATACTGTAGTAAAAACATGGGTTGTCTCCCATAAGCGCTTTTCTTTAACGCCTTTCAGCTAGGCGCAGAAAGTGTGTATCAAGTATTATCGAGAGATGGAGCATTGATATCATAAGCTCCCCCATCTGTAGTGGTACTAAGGGCTTTGTCAATTTTAGGCCTATAATAATATTTATTTGGTTTAGGCACTTTAGAGACATACATAAACTTTTGCTCCTTTCCCACATAAGCTTTCTCTCTAAACTGTAAAGATGAAAAGGTTGAACCCAAGGTTCCCATAGCTTTTTCAAGTTCGCCAATCCTATTAATTTGATTATCATGGTCAACACAAGTTCCTAGGACACTAATTATTTCATCAATTCCTCCTAAGGATTTATCAAGTTCATCAGTTTTATCAAGTAACATCTCCAACTTAGTTTCAACACTCGGAAAAATTTTCTCTATGGTTTCCAATTTTTTCATAACATCCTCAAGGGAGGTTTCAATTTTAGTTTCATTAACAGGTGGTGTTCCAAATAAACTCTCAATAATGCAACTAGCTTCTAAAGCGGGAGCGCCTAGGAAGTTACCTCCCGCGAGACAATCAAGAACATATCTATTCCAGCTAGAGATACCAACATAAAAATTCCTGAGTAGGATAGTGGTGGAGTGTTTCTTAGTGCACCTATTATGGGCATTACTAATTCTATACCAAGCATCTTTTAAACATTCTCCCCCTTGTTGCTTAAATGAACGAACTTCAACTTCAGGATTACTCATTTTAGCAGTAGTAAATAAAGCAAACTAGATAAAGTAAATGCAAGTAACTAATTTTTTTGTGTTTTTGATGTAGCAAACAAGATAGTAAATAAAGTAAAGCTAGCAAATAATTTTTTTGTGTTTTGATATAATGCAGCAAACAAAGTAGTAAATAAAATAAAGCAAGACAAAAACAAAGTAAAGAGATTGGGAAGTGGAGACTCCCCTTGCGGCGTGTCTTGATCTCCCGGCAACGGCGCCAGAAATTTGCTTGATGCGTGTAGTTGACACGTCCGTTGGGAACCCCAAGAGGAAGGTGTGATGCGCACAGCGGCAAGTTTCCCTCGATAAGAAACCAAGGTTTAATCGAACCAGTAGGAGTCAAGAAGCACGTTGAAGGTTGATGGCGGCGGGATGTAGTGCGGCGCAACACCGGAGATTCCGGCGCCAACGTGGAACCTGCACAACACAACCAAAGTACTTTGCCCCAACGAAACAGTGAGGTTGTCAATCTCACCGGCTTGCTGTAACAAAGGGTTAACCGTATTGTGTGGAAGATGATTGTTTGCAAGAAAACAGTAAAACAAGTATTGCAGCAGATTTGTACAAAAGAATGGACCGGGGTCCACAGTTCACTAGAGGTGTCTCTCCCATAAGATAAAAGCATGTTGGGTGAACAAATTACAGTCGGGCAATTGACAAATAGAGAGGGCATAACAATGCACATACATGTCATGATAAATATAGTGAGATTTAATTGGGCATTACGACAAAGTACATAGACCGCCATCCAGCTGCATCTATGCCTAAAAAGTCCACCTTCGAGGTTATCATCCGAACCCCTCCAGTATTAAGTTGCTAACAACGGACAATTGCATTAAGTATTGCGCGTAATGTAATCAATAACTACATCCTCGGACATAGCATCAATGTTTTATCCCTAGTGGCAACAGCACATCCATAACCTTAGGGGTTTCGTCACTCCCCAGTTCACGGAGACATGAACCCACTATCGAGCATAAATACTCCCTCTTGGAGTTACTAGCATCAACTTGGCCGAGCCTCTACTAATAACGGAGAGCATGCAAGATCATAAACAACACATAGGTAATAACTTGATAATTAACATAACATAGTATTCTCTATCCATCGGATCCCGACAAACACAACATATAGCGTTACAGATAGATGATCTTGATCATGTTAGGCAGCTCACAAGATCCAACAATGAAGCACAATGAGGAGAAGACAACCATCTAGCTACTGCTATGGACCCATAGTCCAGGGGTGAACTAGTCACTCATCACTCCGGAGGCGACCATGGCGGTGAAGAGTCCTCCGGGAGATGAATCCTCTCCGGCAGGGTGCCGGAGGAGATCTCCGAGAATCCCCGAGATGGGATTGGCGGCGGCGGCGTCTCCGGAAGGTTTTCCGTATCGTGGCTCTCGGTGCTGGGGGTTTCGCGACGGAGGCTTTAAGTAGGTGGAAGGGCAACGCGGGGGGCACACGAGGGCCCCACACCCTAGGTCGGCGCGGCCGGGGCACTGGGCCGCGCCGCCCTAGTGTGGCGGCGCCTCGTGGCCCCACTTCGACTCCTCTTCGGTCTTCCGGAAGCTTCGTGGCAAAATAGGACCCCGGGCGTTGATTTCGTCCAATTCCGAGAATATTTCGTTACTAGGATTTCCGAAACCAAAAACAGCGAGAAAACAGCAATCGGCTCTTCGGCATCTTGTTAATAGGTTAGTTCCAGAAAATGCACGAATATGACATAAAGTGTGCATAAAACATGTAGATATCATCAATAATGTGGCATGGAACATAAGAAATTATCGATACGTCGGAGACGTATCACACCTTGACTCAAATATAAAACAAAAATTGCAGAAATAAAATAATGGGTTGTCTCCCATAAGCGCTTTTCTTTGACGCCTTTCAGCTAGGCGCAGAAAGTGAAAATCAAGTAACATCAAGAGAAGAAGCATTAACATTATTACCAAGGGCTTTACGCCTACCCCTCTCACTCTTATTCTTATTCTTTGGTCTAGGGAATACATGACCGCATCCGGGTGTAGAGGTAAAATTTAGAGTGCCTTTTCCCACATCTACGGTTGCTCCCAAGAGTTTCAGCAGGGATCTTCCAAGTATGATTTGTCCTGTCCCTACACATTCAATAACGAGATAATCAGTGGATACCGTTCTTCCAAGAAAGGTTGTGAACACACCTTCAGCTATCCCCTTAGGAATTATAACGAGAATTATCAGCAAGAGTTATTCCTTCTCCACCTTCAGTAAGTCCCCAAAGTTTCAAAGATTCATAAATACTTTTAGGCATAAGGCAAAACTCAGACATAATATCACAACGGGCATAAAAAGTTTCACCACAAATAGCAACCTTAAAAGTAGGTACCCACATTGAAGGTTCAAAGTTTACTGGAACATAATCATAATATTCACGAATCTGATTATACCCTTCTTTTAAACAAGATATATTTGTCTCGAGAGTGTTTAACCTCAAGCCTCGCCATCAAGCCCTCGGTGCTCCTGGTGAGCTCCTGCATCTCTCAGTGTCCTTGGCTCGCTCAATCATGTGATGTAGTGGTGTTGCACCGTTCAGTTGTGAGCACTGCCGCTTCGCCTCGCCGCCGGCCACTCTCCGATGACCAATAGCAAGCGGCGCTGCTAGCACTAGGTTCCCCGTGGCGTTCTGTTTCGAAGGAAACCATTTTCCCGTCCAAGCGTGCCCGGGATCGACGACGCCATCGTTGATTTCCCACCGGCCACCGTGAGCCAGGCCACGTCCACAATTTTGACCTGGTCCACACTCGCGTGGCGTCTGACGTGGACACTGGTCCACCAGTCAGTGACCATGGGTAAGACCTGATTCGGTACATTTAGTATTTTCCGTTTAATTTAAAAACCAGAAAATAAATGAAACTTTGAAGAAATAAATAAAATTTATTTCAGCTCAGAAAGATATAAATGGGATATAAAAATGCTCACAAAAATAAATCCTACTCAATAAAAATATAATATAAAAATGTTTGTCAAAATGAAAATTTAATTATTTTAACCTTTATTGTTTGTGCCTTTTCATTTATTCTAAATACAAATAAAATTCAATAATTAGTTAAGTTCAAAAATTAGATAATAGCTATTCAGTAACTAAGTAAAATATTAAGATTAATTTTATTTATTATATTATCATTAACTCAAATGTTAGTGGTATTTCATAAACCCTAATTTGCAAATTATCATTTACTACTTCTTTTAAATAATATCAAAGCAAGAAAATAATAAAAGTTAATATTATTTGTAATCAAAAGTTGTTGATTTACTTAAAATCTTTAGTGAACAAGTTATGACTTTAAAACTTAATAACAATTAAAAAACCCTGACATCTAAATTAAACCCTAAATAGGAATTACCTTAATTATTAAATCTTGTGAAAATTAATAAAATCCTAAGACCATTATTAATTTTATTTCAAAATACTTAATCACATTAACTCTAGTACCAATTAATATTTTAAGAATTGTATCATAATTTAGAAACCCTAAATTCTACTATAGTAAGAACCTTGATCCCATTATTTTATGTGATCACCCTGAATTAGTTTCAATTGTAAAACCCTAGTTTTTTTATCACATGTGATCATATGAACTTCACCTTTACCTATAGAACCTTAATAAGAAACAAATAAATGCATGTTCATGATCTACTAAAATAACACAAAACCACTTCACATGCAGTCATCATTTCATGTCTTTATTTTTGAATAAATCTTATATGATCCACTATAGGTGCAAACCCTAACTTGTTACTCACATATTAACACCGTTGATTACCATTCTTATTATCACACCATTGGTGATCAACTTTAATACTATTTGTAAGACTCAATTGCACATAATAATGAACCCTAATTCACTTATTAATTGCATGTCCCCAACTTAAATCATATCTCAGTAAAACCATATGAACCAACCTTAACCATCATAATTTAGAAGAACCATGATGATCAACCATAATACTAACTTTGGATAGCAATTCACATCCTATGCTCCTATCCAACTAAACCCTATTTAGGAAAGAATAAACCACCTAGCCTAGAAAACCCATATTGATTACTTAGTGAAACAAATAGGAAGATATAGCAAACCCTAATGTTTAACTCATAGCACTACCTTGATAACCATCCTTTGATATGATACTCATAATCAACCATAGTAATAAACCTGCCAATATTTGCTACACCTAGACCCATCCAACTTAAGAACCAACTAGTCCCTATTAGAGAATTAAATGAATGCAATAGTAACCCTAGAAGCACTTAGCTCCTATTTATAGTAATTCTTTGTAACAGACCAACTTTGCTAATCAAATAAATGTTGCTAGTTGTTCATGAGCATGCATGCATTTGCATTTAATTCGAGAAATCTTGCACTAAAAATGTGTTGAAACAATGTTGCAAATGTTGTGGTTTTGTTCTAAGAAAATTTTGTGCAAAAACTCTATCCAATTTTGGGTCAAAATACCCTAAAATCATCAAATTTTACCCTGTTTTTAAATCTCCAAAGAAAACCCCAAAACCTAGGGGGTTATGTGCAAAAAACCTGTCTTCTTCGACAGGCAGAGGCACAGCTGCCTGGCGCCCGCCCGGCCGTCGATGGCGCCGGCGGCCCGGATGCCTCCCGCCGCCCCGCGGCCTACAAAGCCTCTTGCCGCCGCCGCAAACCCTAGGCCACCCCCATTTCGCCATCTCCTTCCTCCCTCTCCTTCTCTGCGAGCAAACCCTAGCCCGGCCGCTCGCCGTCGCCGCCGCTGCGAGCAGCCCCGAGCCAGGCCGAGCAGCCCGGGAGCTTCGCCGTGAAGCCCTCCTTCTTCCCCGCCTCGCCGAGCAAGCGGGGAGCCCTCCCTCACGCGATCGGCCGACCTCCGAGCCGCCGGCCTCCGCCGCTCGCCGGAGTTCCAGGGCCTCCTCGCCTCGCCGTCGGCACCACGAGCTTCGTGGTGAGATTCCGGGTCGCCTGGTGCCCTTCCCTCTTCGATTGCTGGCCGTGCTTGTGCCGGCGACGAGCATCTGCCCGGCCCTCCGCGCGAGCTCGCGGGAGACGCCCCTCCGGTGACCATTGGAGGGTGGCGCCGCCCTCCTTTGGCTCGTGGGGACGCCGCGCACCCAACGCGCGCCCGCTTGGCCCTGGCGCCCTGCCTCGCCGAGCCCGTGCACCATCTGGCCGGCCAGGCCATGGCTGACGCCATGCTGGCGTCATAATGACGTCAGCGGCCCTTTTTCTTTTTCTGTAATTTCATTTTCTATTTTAGTTAATTATGTGACAGGTGGGGTCTGCCTGTCAGGATTTTAATCATTTCTAAAATATTAAAATGCTGACAGTGGGTCCAACTTGTCATACTTTTACTATTTTTCCAGAATTTCAGAAAATGGTTAAATCTTGTTTAATTCATAACTAATTCATATTAATTCAGAAAAAGACGTATAATATACCGAAATGTTCAGAAAAACATTCTATACAAGTTTAGGAGTAATTCATACATCATTACAACCTTTGAACTTGTAAATGTAGTGAAACCCTAAAAGAACCCCTCTCATATGGCGGTGTCCGGTGCTTGAACCCCTTTAATCTGACGATGCAATTAGGGTTTACCGAATTCCTTTAACCTGACATATCATTCATATTGGATGCGCATTGCATTATGCCATGTCTTGAATGTTTATTTCCTTTCCGGTGTTGGTTCTTCGCGAATAGGATCTGAGCCGGAGTCCGACGTCAACGCCACCGAAGAACAGTACTCGTCAGCTGAGGGACAAGGCAAGCCCTAACCTGGTTCATCTATGATTTCGAAATGCTTTTATCTGTGGTTCCTACATATCGCATACGATTCAACTGTCTTTTATCGGTAGATAGAGTTACCCTATCTATTGCATGTCCGACCTTTGTAGCCTCGATACCTCGATCCACTTGCCCCTAGCATAACTAGGTTTGGCATGTGTGCGTCGCGAGAGCCTTTATCTCTTTATGCTTAGCCATGCTTAGTTTGTTACGCTACTACTCCGGTCTTCGGACTGGAGCCTTACAATGAAATGAATCTAGCATGACAGAGTTGACGTGGTAAGTATAGAGATGATGATAAACATGATTAAAGGCTCAGACGAGAGGCCACATTGGGATGTGGTGGGTTGTTTCGTTTCTGCCGACCCTAGGAACCGAGTTCTCGCCTCTTGAACCAAGACCGAGCGTACAACCACACGAGGCCCTATTATGGTACCCTCTCGACTCACTAACTTGCCTAGTAGATTCCATGAGTCACATAGTTTGCGCGTTACATCGGTCATATGCATTGCATTTTTGCTTGGGGGTTAAAGGTACATAACGAGCGGGTAAGCGTGGTCGTGGTGGCTGGGGGTTGCGGCCTCGGGGAAACCCACCTCGGCTCACATCGTTAAGGACCGGATTCGGGACTTGACCCGTTACGGCGGAATAATCCTTAGCGCGTGACTCATGGTCTCGGCGACAGACAAGGTAAAGGTCGTGGTCGACCACCCTCCGCCGAGCACACCAAGGAAGTGTGTTATACTAGTGGCATTAAGAGTCGGTCGTCGCGTGTGGGTAAGTTGTGCACCCCTGCAGGGTTATGAATCTTTTCGAAAAGCCGTGTCCACGGTTATGGACGACTTGGGAACGGACGTGGAGATCATAGAGAACATGAATCTAATCGTAAAACTTGGCAACCAATGTGTGCTTACGGACACCTTCTTCGGGTGTTGAGGGGTGATCCGAGGATAGTGGTTCGAGATGATGAAGATTGGTGGATACAAGATGATGATCGGTAGAGATAGAGATGTCGCTCTCTTATCCCCTTTCAAAGGTTCCGAGTAGTCGAGCTTCTCTTCTCTCTTATCTTACAAAGGAAAACTGGCTTTATGCAAAAGAAGATCTACCAGAAAGCCCGCATACCCGCTTTGCTAAAAGGTTGTACTAAGTCTTGCTGAGTCCCTGTACTCAGCTTTGCACGTTTTTGTTTCAGATGAAGTCTCTGCAGCCGAAGGTGGTTTCTACGTTAATATCGACGGTTAGTTTGGAGTTCCCAGGCAGCAGCCTGCGACTTATGGGCTGGGACGTCGCTTTATGTTATGGCTTCTTAAGCCCTTTGCTATCTTGTTATTTAGAATAACATAATTTGCTTCCGTTGCTTGTTGAATGTTGGGTCGGTGACCTCTGCGTGTAATAATTTGGATCTTACTCGTTAAGAGTTGTAATATATTCTTTTGAGTCGTAGAGTCACTGTTGTGTTACCGATTCTCTCACTGTAGTCTCTCGAGCTCAAGGTTAGGCTTATGTCGGACGAAGATCTGGTATCTGTCTAACCCTGATCCCGGGGGTGCCACAGGTTTTGGTATCAGAGCAGGACTGACTGTAGGAAACCCTTGGTAACTGGTCGATGTTGAGTCTAGTGGTTGCGAAAACTATTTGAAAGCTAAAGTTTACTTGCAAAACTACGAATAGGATTCTTTTTACTCCTTACCTGGTGTCACTCTAATGCTGAGTCATCTTACCTGGTTTTGATTGGAAAAAGATTTCTCTTCTTTCCTATCAATTCAAATCTCTAGGATACACGGTTTGGGTTATGTTTCTCCAGTACTCCGTATCTGGTTGCTTGTCTCAGAGTTTCCAGAATGCCTCAGTTCGTCTGAAGCATTATTCCTTTATTCTTGCTTCGAGTGCTTAGCATCCAATTGTTTGTCTTTATGCGACATGGTGATGGTATGTCATCTTTGCATTCCATCTTCATGGTTTGTGAGTCGGTTGGTAGTGTGTACATTTTGTATGCTTGTTTAACTACTATGATCGATACGATGATATATCTTCATATCACATGTCTTGTCTTCTCGGCATGCTCATTGCATTTGGTACATGCTATCCTTCCGTTGAATCTTTCCGGTGAATCCGTGTCTCATGGGTTTTGTTTTCTCCTCAGGATGTCGAGCGGTACTAGAAGTGGTGGCTGGCCGTGGTCGTGGTCATGGCCGTGGCAATGGTCGTGGAGATGGCCACGAGGAGAATCCCGACCTTCCTCCTCCTCCTTCTATGGTCCAACTTATGGCCATGTATGAAGCTAATCGCGCAGACAACATTAGGCTCCTTGAAAGGATTGAGCGCAACACAGCTCAGCGTCATGAGGAACAAGTGGGGATCCGAAGCTTCATCCGCCTCACCCCACCAGTGTTCAGTTATTCCACTGAGCCACTTGATGCTGACTACTGGCTCCGCACCATCGAGCGCAAGCTTGAGGTTGCCCACGCTGCTCAAGCGCATTGGGTGAACTTTGCCACCTACCATCTTGAAGGAGCTGTCTGGTTCATGGTGGGAAAATTTCCTGTTGATGCAACCTCGCTGGTCATGTCGTAACTTGGCCAGAGTTCAAAGCTGCTTTCCGTGCATATCATATCCCAGAGGGTCTGATGGACGAGAAAAGAGAAGAGTTTCTGAAGCTGACGCAGGGCAGTGGTTCTATCTGTGATTATCAAGGTAATTTCTATCGCCTTGCATGCTATGCTCCTGAAGAAACTTCCACGGATGCCAAGAAGCAAGCCTTGTTCCGCAAGGGACTTGATCCTGAGCTTCGTCGAGATCTTCATCTCCTGGACTTCCCAACCTGCCAAGATCTTGTCAACAAGGCTATGAAGGCGAAAGAGGAAAGGTGGACTATGAGGAAAGTCGCAAGCGTACTCGAGATACTTCTCGCTCTTCGGATCGAGCAATCAGCGCCGTCGCGTTTTCATTCCATATAGTGCTGTGCCTCGTGCTCCTAATGCACAAAAGTCTTCTGGGTATGCTCCTCGCCCACAAGCTCCAAACAATGCCGGCGGAACAAACTATCGTCCCGCTATGGGTAATCCAGGCAGTGGTGCGTGCTTCACTTGTGGTCAACCTGGTCACTACATGAAAGAGTGCCCCCACAATACTTCTGTTCGTGGTGCTCCACCAACAAAGAAGTTTACCAAGCCTCAAGTTGCTGGTCAGGGTCGTCTGACCCATGTCACTGCTGAAGAAGCTGAAGCAGATCCAAGCGTCATAATGGGTACGCTTCGAATCAACTCCATTATAGCTATAGCTCTGTTTGATTCTGGAGCATCGCATTCATTCCTATCTCAAGAGTTTGCTCAGTTGCATGGGATTCCTTTTAAAGATATGCCTACCCCTCTTATGGTTCATTCCCCTGGTTCTAGTTGGTATACCAATATGGTTAGTCATGGGAATAAAATCGAGTTTGGATATCTTCTTTTTCCGATTCCCCTCATTGCCCTCAAGTCAACCGACATTGATATCATTTTGGGAATGGATTGGCTAGCTAAATATCAGGCTGTCATTGATTGTGCAGCCAGGTCTCTTACTCTGACCGATCTTTCCGGAAGCTCCATTCTGTATTGGTCTTCGGCAGCAACATCTCCATCAGCAGTACATATTCATGATGCTGAGTTGTATGCCCTTGATGTCTTACCTCCGCTTGAAATTTCTGATGTTCCGGTGGTTTGTGACTTCCCCGATGTCTTTCCGGAAGAATTACCCGGCATGCCACCCGATCGAAGCGTGGAGTTTGTCATCGAACCGGTTCCTGGAACCGCTCTCGTTTCTCGACGTCCTTATCGTATGCCTCGAGAAGAGTTGGTTGAACCGAAGAAGCAGCTGGAAGAGTTAGAAGGGAAAAGATACATCCAACCCAAGTACTTCATCTTGGGGATGTCCCGCACTCTTTGTCAAGAAGAGGGATACCAATGTTCCGCGTCCGGTTGTTGATTACCGGCCGCTCAACGCGAGTAACCATCAAGAACAAGTATCCTCTACCTCGAATCAATGATCTTTTTGATCAATTGAGTGGTGCCACGATCTTTTCTAAGATGGATTTGAGATCAGGCTACCATCAAATCAAAATCCGAACGGAGGACATTCCAAAAACGGCGTTCATGACTCGTTATGGTCTTTACGAGTACACCGTCATGTCCTTTGGCCTCACAAATGCTCCAGCCACTTTTATGCGGCTCATGAACTCGAGTGTTTATGGAGTATCTTGACAAATTTGTCATTATCTACATTGATGATATTCTGGTCTACTCCAAAACCGAAGAAGAACACACCGAACACTTGCGTTTGGTGCCGACTCAAGCTTCGTGAACATCGTCTTTATGCCAAGTTTTCTAAATGTGAGTTCTGGCTACAAGAGCTCATCTTTCTTGGCCATGTGGTCTCCGCAAAAGGTGTCGCAGTCATTCCAGATAAAGTTCAATCCGTTCTTGACTGGAAGACTCCTAAGTCAGCCAAAGAAATTCGAAGTTTTCTTGGATTGGCGGGTTATTACCGTCGATACATCGAGAATTTCTCCAAGATCGCCAAACCAATGACTGATCTTCTTAAGAAAGATAAGAAGTTTGAGTGGTCAGAAAAGGCTGAAGAAAGTTTTCGGACACCGAAAATAAAGCCGACTACCGCTCCGGTACTTGTCCTTCCGGACACAAGCAAAGATTTTGTCATCTTCTCGTGATGCATCTCTTCAAGGGCTTGGATGTGTGTTGATGCAAGATGGCCATGTAGTGGCTTATGCCTCTCGACAGCTTGAAGCCACATGAGCTCAATTATCCAACTCATGATCTAGAGCTTGCAGCTGTGGTCCATGCTCTTAAGCAATGGCGACCTTACCTTTACGTGTAATCGTTGCGAGTTATACTCGGATCATCAAAGCCTCGAAGTATCTCTTTACCCAACCAGATCTGAATCTCGAGCGGACAAGATGGTTGGAACTCATCAAGGACTATGATTTGGGTCTTAACTATCAGCCCGGCAAGGCCAACGTCGTTGCCGACGCGCTAAGTCGGAAGTCGTATTGCAACAATCCGATGATCAAGCAATGTCAACCTGCCCTCCATGAGGAATTTGCACGACTTAATCTTGAGGTTGTTCCTCAGGGATTCCTTGCTAACTTAGAGGTGAAACCCTCTCTTGAAGACCAGATCAAAGCCGCTCAGAAGCGTGATTTGGGTATCACTAAGATCAAAGAGAACATTGCTAGCGGAGATGCTAAATGTTTCTCCGTCAACGATCAAGGTGTTGTCTACTTTGGTAACCGCTTGGTGGTGCCGAAGAAAAGAACCCGAGAGAGCTGATTCTCCGAGAAGCTCATGAGTCTCCTCTATCTATTCATCCTGGAAGTACAAAGATGTATCGGGATCTTCGCCAAAGGTTCCGGTGGACCCGGATGAAAAGAGAAATCGCTCGCTTCGTAGGCTGAATGCGACGTTTGCCGTCGTGTGAAAGCTGAGCATCAAAGACCAGCTGGTACTCTTCAACCTCTATCTACTCCTGAATGGAAATGGGATGAAATTGGCATGGATTTCATTACCGGACTTCCCAAAACTCCAAAGGGAAATGATTCCATATGGGTAGTGGTGGATCGTCTATCCAAGGTTGCTCACTTTCTTCCTGTTCGGGAAAGTATTCGTGCTAGTCAACTAGCGGATCTCTACATATCCCGGATAGTCTCTCTTCATGGTGTTCCGAAGAAGATCATCTCTGATCGTGGAAGCTTGTTTACCTCGAAATTTCGGGAAAGTCTTCAAAACTCCATGGGAACAAATCTTTCCTTTAGCACAGACTTATCATCCTCAAACTGGTGGTCAAACCGAGAGGGTGAATCAAATCCTTGAAGACATGCTCGTGGCCTGTGTTATATCCTTCGGCAAGAATTGGGAAAAGTGCCTTCCATTTGCTGAATTCTCCTATAACAACGAGCTTCTAGTCTAGCTCGGGCATGGCGCCTTTTGAAGCTCTTTATGGACGGAAATGTCGAACCCCTCCGAATTGGTCGAAACCGGTGAAAGACAGTTCTTTGGACCGGACATGATCAAGGAAGCAGTAAGATCAAGTTGACATTATCCGAGAACGTTTGAAAGCTGCTCGAGTCTCGTCAAAAGAGCAATTATGATCGTCATCATCAAGAAGTTCGCTATGAAGTTGGCGAGCAAGCTTATCTTCGAGTCACTCCTTTAAGAGGTGTCCATCGTTTCGGTATAAAAGGCAAACTAGCTCCTCGCTATGTTGGTCCTTTCCGCATCCTTGCTAAACGAGGTGCACTTGCCTACAAGTTGGAACTTCCTCCAACTTTTCCTGAAGTTCATGACGTCTTCCATGTCTCCCAACTCAAACGTTGCTTCAAAGATCCCATCCGTGGTGTTGATCACGAAACACTTGATCTCCAAGAGGATCTGACCTATCGAGAGTATCCCGTTCGTATCCTTGATGAAGCTGAGCGTAAAACTCGGCGTCAAACCATCAAATTCCCGAAAGTTCAATGGTCTCATCACTCGAGTCGAAGCAACCTGGGAACGAGAGGATCGTCTCCGATCTGAGTACCCTGCCTTCTTTTCTAAAACTTAGGAATCTCGGGGACGAGATTCTTGTAAGGGGGGTAGAGTTGTAACAGACCAACTTTGCTAATCAAATAAATGTTGCTAGTTGTTCATGAGCATGCATGCATTTGCATTTAATTCGAGAAATCTTGCACTAAAAATGTGTTGAAACAATGTTGCAAATGTTGTGGTTTTGTTCTAAGAAAATTTTGTGCAAAAACTCTATCCAATTTTGGGTCAAAATACCCTAAAATCATCAAATTTTACCCTGTTTTTAAATCTCCAAAGAAAACCCCAAAACCTGGGGGGTTCAGTGCAAAAGCCTCGTCTTCTTCGACAGCAGAGGCACAGCTGCCTGGCGCCCGCCCGGCCGTCGATGGCGCCGGCGGCCCGGATGCCTCCCGCCGCCCCCGCGGCCTACAAAGCCTCTTGCCGCCGCCGCAAACCCTAGGCCACCCCCATTTCGCCATCTCCTTCCTCCCTCTCCTTCTCTGCGAGCAAACCCTAGCCCGGCCGCTCGCCGTCGCCGCCGCTGCGAGCAGCCCCGAGCCAGGCCGAGCAGCCCAGGAGCTTCGCCGTGAAGCCCTCCTTCTTCCCCGCCTCGCCGAGCAAGCAGGGGAGCCCTCCCTCACGCGATTCGGCCGACCTCTGAGCCGCCGGCCTCCGCCGCTCGCCGGAGTTCCAGGGCCTCCCTCGCCTCGCCGTCGGCACCACGAGCTTCGTGGTGAGATTCTGGGTCGCCTGGTGCCCTTCCCCTCTTCGATTGCTGGCCGTACTGTGCCGGCGACGAGCATCTGCCCGGCCCTCCGCGCGAGCTCGCCGGAGACGCCCCTCCGGTGACCATTGGAGGGTGGCGCCGCCCTCCTTTGGCTCGTGGGGACGCCGCGCACCCAACGCGCGCGCCCGCTTGGCCCCTGGCGCCCTGCCTCGCCGAGCCCGTGCACCATCTGGCCGGCCAGGCCATGGCTGACGCCATGCCGGCGTCATAATGACGTCGCCGGCCCTTTTTCTTTTTCTCGTAATTTCATTTTCTATTTTAGTTAATTATGTGACAGGTGGGGTCTGCCTGTCAGGATTTTAATCATTTCTAAAATATTAAAATGCTGACAGTGGGTCCAACTTGTCATACTTTTACTATTTTTCCAGAATTTCGGAAAATGGTTAAATCTTGTTTAATTCATAACTAATTCATATTAATTCGGAAAAAGACGTATAATATACCGAAATGTTCAGAAAAACATTCTATACAAGTTTAGGAGTAATTCATACATCATTACAACCTTTGAACTTGTAAATGTAGTGAAACCCTAAAAGAACCCCTCTCATATGGCGGTGTCCGGTGTCGGAACCCCTTTAATCCGACGATGCAATTAGGGTTTACCGAATTCCTTTAACCTCGACATATCATTCATATTGGATGCGCATTGCATTATGCCATGTCTTGAATGTTTATTTCCTTTCCGGTGTTGGTTCTTCGCGAATAGGATCCGAGCCGGAGTCCGACGTCAACGCCACCGAAGAACGATGACTCGTCGCCGAGGGACAAGGCAAGCCCTAACCTGGTTCATCTATGTTTTCGAAATGCTTTTATCTGTGGTTCCTACATATCGCATACGATTCAACTGTCTTTTATCGGTAGATAGAGTTACCCTATCTGTTGCATGTTCGACCTTTGTAGCCTCGATACCCTGATCCACCGCTCCTAGCATAACTAGGTTTGGCATGTGTGCGTCGCGAGAGCCTTTATCTCTTTATGCTTAGCCATGCTTAGTTTGTTACGCTTCTACTCCGGTCTTCGGACCGGAGCCTTACAATGAAATGAATCTAGCATGACAGGTTGACGTGGTAAGTATAGAGATGATGATAAACATGATTAAAGGCTCAGACGAGAGGCCACATTGGGATGTGGTGGGTTGTTTCGTTTCTGCCGACCCTAGGAACCGAGTTCTCGCCTCTTGAACCAAGACCGAGCGTACAACCACACGAGGCCCTATTATGGTACCCTCTCGACTCACTAACTTGCCTAGTAGATTCCATGAGTCACATAGTTTGCGCGTTACCTGGTCATATGCATTGCATTTTTGCTTGGGGGTTAAAGGTACATAACAGGCAGGTAAGCGTGGTCGTGGTGGCTGGGGGTTGCGGCCTCTGGGGAAACCCACCTCGGCTCACATCGTTAAGGACCGGCTTCGGGACTTGACCCGTTACGGCGGAATAATCCTTAGCGCGTGACTCATGGTCTCGGCGACGACAAGGTAAAGGTCGTGGTCGACCACCCTCCGCCAAGCACACCAAGGAAGTGTGTTATACTAGTGGCATTAAGAGTCGGTCGTCGCGTGTGGGTAAAGTTGTGCACCCCTGCAGGGTTATGAATCTTTTCGAAAAGCCGTGTCCACGGTTATGGACGACTTGGGAACGGACGTGGAGATCATAGAGAACATGAATCTAATCGTAAAACTTGGCAACCAATGTGTGCTTACGGACACCTTCTTCGGGTGTTGAGGGGGTGATCCGAGGATAGTGGTTCGAGATGATGAAGATTGGTGGATACAAGATGATGATCGGTAGAGATAGAGATGTCGCTCTCTTATCCCCTTTCAAAGGTTCCGAGTAGTCGAGCTTCTCTTCTCTCTTATCTTACAAAGGAAAACCGGCTTTATGCAAAAGAAGATCTACCGTAAAGCCCGCATACCCGCTTTGCTAAAAGGTTGTACTAAGTCTTGCTCGAGTCCCCGTACTCAGCTTTGCACGTTTTTGTTTCGGATGAAGTCTCGCGACCGAAGGTGGTTTCTACGTTAATATCGACGGTTAGTTTGGAGTTCCCGAGCGAGCAGCTCTGCGACTTATGGGCTGGGACGTCGCTTTATGTTATGGCTTCTTAAGCCCTTTGCTATCTTGTTATTTAGAATAACATAATTTGCTTCCGTTGCTTGTTGAATGTTGGGTCGGTGACCTCTGCGTGTAATAATTTGGATCTTACTCGTTAAGAGTTGTAATATATTCTTTTGAGTCGTAGAGTCACTGTTGTGTTACCGATTCTCTCACTGTAGTCTCTCGAGCTCAAGGTTAGGCTTATGTCGGACGAAGATCTGGTATCTGTCTAACCCTGATCCCGGGGGTGCCACATTCTTATTCTTTAAACATGTTTTTCAAAAGTTATTCTTTTGAAGTAAATATCAAGCAAACCATAGAAGCAAGTAGTTCTTACTTGAAATACCTATTATTTCTTAATTAACCTGTTCTTCAAAAGTTATTCTTTTGAAATAAAACAAGTAATCATCAACCATGCACTATAACACTTGAAACTAACAACTACTCTTTACATGTATGCAACCACCATTCCATTGTATGTATGCTTATTATGATGCATTATATCACTTGCTTATGCTATTTATATCACCAAACCCTAAAAAGAACCTTGTTTGAGAACCATCCTAAAGGTGCAACACACCTTAAATAAATCTTTACAACTCACCAATCCTAAATCATCGAAGTTAGGTTACGCTAGGAACGATTGTATCTCATACTATGCATCATAGCATATTTGCCCGTTCTTTAAACATTGTCCTTACCGGACAATGATGATATTTTAGAATTTGGAGTTATCACGTATCGAAGCTTTGCACAATCTTGCAATCAAGAAAGGCAAGTTCATCGCTTGCTCATGTCATTTGAATATTTTTATCAAACTATATGCAAATTACTATACTTATCACTCTTGCATTGAAAAGCAAAATATATTATTTTACAATTATGAATATGACTATGTGGTGGGCAATGGAACCATGGTATGTGTTGATTGGTGGAGGTTCCATTGCAAGGGTTCTATTTATCTGGGACTAATCACCAATGCCGTCTAGTGATTCTAGCGCAGTACATATCGTGTTAACCATAAGATTTATAATGGCTCTGGGGAAGTCAGATGTATCTTTTCCCTCTTGCATATCAACGAACTTGATAGAGCCTGGCTGGGTGTTGGGATAACACTGCAGTAGGTTGGGAAATCCTTTTAAATCCCCATATGTGTGGATGAGAGGCTCTACCGTCTATGAGGGATTGTCCATAGTACATCGGGGGTAAACCGTATGATCGGGAGAAGTCCACCGGGGATGTACGGATGGACAAAAGGGTGGGTATGCAGGGTCGCGGAGAAGGCAGTGGTTGGCTTGGATCTTACACCTGGCCCCACACCACGGAAGTGTGGACGAGCATGCATCTCGGTTAGGTATCAAGGATAAGTTCTCTTATGGGAAAAGTAACGCACCTCTGCAGAGGGTATCAAATTATGGCTGTCACTCCCTGTTCTGGGAAGGGAACTGCGAACGCAGCAAGAAAGGAACTCCGTGAAGTTCGGTTCAACCTATGAAGACTGACGGGCGTAGTTTTTAGAATAAAATAAACCTTTTGAAGAAATGTTTACGAAAACTTGCATTTGCCTATGACTTTCTGGTCTGTGGCTGTAACTAGTGCATGCTACACCTATTTCCTAATATGAACTTGTTGAGTACGCTCGTACTCATCCCTCTTTGAATCCATTGTTTAGTTATGGAGGCACTGAAGGAGAAACTACCGTGGAACTCGAAGACAAAAGAGTCAACTGCAACAAGATGAAGAATCTAATCAAAGAAGTCAATGGAGTCAGCTTCTGCATCAACTAGTAATAGAAGGGAACCTTTCCCTAATCCTAGCACCTAAGTAGCTAGAGTTCTATGGCAAGTCAAGTATCTCTAGAGTTAGAGTTAGCAATGAGTTAGTCTACGAGTTGTTCTTCTGGAATTTATTTGAAGTTTTACCTCACTGTAAAGTAGGAGGCTGTGTTGATCTTCTGTGAACAGTTCGTGTATTTTTCTATAGACATACCATGGAGATTTTGAAGACAAGATGAAGGTTCACTAGAAGAAGGAAGTAAAGTTGTGGGAAGCAACCACAATACTTTAAAGGAAGGACTAATCAAAACTCACTTTTATCTTCAATAAAGGAGTACTTCAACATGGAAGTACCATGAAAGTGATAAAATAGTGAATATGGAGCAGTAGAAGTGGAGCCATATTCATTATGGAAGAAGGGAATGCAAGTGAAGTCACTTACGATACTATCTTCATAGTGTCAACAAGTGGTTCTCTTGCAAAACAAACCCTGGAAGAAGGAAAATGGACAAGTGAAGTCGCAACTGATATAATAAGACCGCAGCTGATATAGGATAATCATGAAGAGGAAGCACTTAAAGTGAGGTAGAGGTTGAATAGAACTATAAACATGTTCGCATCTGGTATCATATAAGCCACATCTGGTATTAGATAGTCCGCAGCTTAATCATTTTTTCACTCTAAAGGAAAGAGGGATTCCGCAGCTGGTAAACATTTAGTCGGAGGATTTACATCGGATACCCACAATTGTGTGGATACACCGCAAGAATTGTTCGTGAGACTCTAGAAAAGTACAAACTATAAGCCAGACTAAGACCAATCTTCTAACCTTGGAGTTTAATAATTAGAAGAAAAGGAGCTTGAAGACCATTAGTAAACTCCAAGGGGGAGAGGAAGGTTGAAGGAGAAGTATTATGATATGATTTGGAGTGTAATAAACAAAGAAGAAGGTATGAACTGAGAGAAAGTACGATCTTATTTTCATAAGGTTGTTGGAAAGTACCCATATAAAAGTACTCTCGGGAGAATGTCAGACCAGAAGCCGAGGTTTATATCTCGAAGAAATAAGGATTAGACCCTAACTTGAGCGGGTAATTGATAATTACTCAAAATTAGAAGAGCTCAAGTAAGTCTAAGATAATGAATTTGGAAGAAGAAGATATCGGAGGACAATCAAAGCCTAAGAAGACAAAAGACCAAAGGAGTTTGACTATACCAAAACATCAGACGAATAGAAAGATTCCTTGAAGTATCTTGTATCATCATATAGGTTTCCGCACCGAGTTTGCATTAGGCCACTTTCTATTCCGCAAAGCATAAGAGCATCTCTAACCGCGTCCCCCAAAGCGACTCCAAAGGGATTTGCGGCACGCCGGACAAAATTTCGTTCCCAGCCACGCGCCCCAAAGCCTCCACTACTAGGAAAAGGCTTATTGCCGGCGCACCAAAATTGGTTATTGCCGGCGCACCAGCGCCCGCCGGTGGGAACAGGCCGGTGGTAATGGCTTACCGTCGGTGCACCAGCTGGTGCGCTGGCAGTAACTCGATTTATCCCCGGCGCACCTGCCTAGTGCGCCGGCGGTAAGTTATACCAGAAAACAAAAAAAATTAAATCTAGATCTAGATCTAGATCCAGATCTCGTGAGCTGCGGTTGTGGTGTCGTTTTTGCGCCAGTCTAGTAGGCTGTGGTTGTCGTTCTTGTCGCTGCGCTGGTGTAGGAGGTGGAGGTGTGGGAGGCCGGAGGTGGTTGAGGCCGGTGGAGGAGGCCGGAGAAGGCCATGCATGCGGAGGAGGCCGAAGGAGGTGGATGACGCCGGAGGAGGCCATGCGGAGGAGGCCGGAGGAGGTGGACCACGCCGAAGGCGGTCGTAGCCATAGTTGCAGGAGGAGGCCATGCGCAGGAGGTGGAGGAGGTCAACGGTGTAGTAGTTGGTGGAGTCCGTCGGAGGAGGAGGAGAAAAAGAGAAGGAAGAGGGGAAAGTGAGAAAAGTGAGTAGGAGGTCGACGGTTTGCATTATATATAGGAGATGTTACCGCCAGCGCACCAAGTAGGGTGGTGCGCCGGGGGTATTTTTTTCTTTTTTTTTCACCCAAATCTTAAATCTCAAAAAAGTCTTGTTTCTGTTTTCCAATTGACGAATCCATTTTTTGTCCAAACGAAGGTCGTTGAATTCGGATAGGAAATTTCGCGTAGATAGATTTTGATATAAAAAGTTTTTCATCGGAGGTCGTATGCAACCAGAAATCTCGTTTTACCGAAAGATGGCGCCATTTTGCATAATATATCGAAATTCATTTTTTCGAATTTTCACTAAAAATAGATTACATAAGTATTGGACATACCAAATGATTTTATTTTTTGAATTTTCTACTCCCTCCGGTTCATATTAATTGACTCTAATATGGATGTATCTAGACACATTTTAGTTCTAGATACATCCATATTGAAGTCAATTAATATGAATCGGAGGGAGTATCATTTTCTATCATTTTCTTTTATTTTTTGAAAATCATGGCTCTTACCACTGGCGCCGGCAGTAAGGGGCTCAATTTTTTTGACTTGGTCTCGTTCTCTTTGAACTTTATCGTCGGCGCATCTGTCTTGCTTGTGCGCCGGCAGTAAGACACCATCGCCGGTGCCGCGGCATATTGGTGCGCCGGCACTATTTGCCACCGGCGCATGGGTTTGCTGGTGCGCCGGTAGTGCTATTTCCATCTATAGGCCTTTTCCTAGTAGTGCTCCTTCCGTCCGGCGCGGCCCAATACGGTGTCCGGCGCCCCGAGCCTGTCCCCGCTACACAGGGGACACTTCGGGCACGCCGAAAACAACGAAAAGTGAGGCGGGCAGTGGCAGGACCGACGCGTCAGCGGCACGTTTGAGTTTAACCTAACGGCCGCCTACTGATACGTCCAATTTGCATCACTATTTTATATCATAATTTGCTGTTATTCATTGATATATTTCATATTGGGACACAATACTTATGTTATTTCATCTATTTTGCATGTTTCATGATTATTTGGAGATCGAGCACCGGAGCCGGGTTTCGCTGGAAAAAGCACCGTCAGGATGCAATATTTCGGAAGATCAACTCGTGGAAGGAAGTTTTACCAAAAATCCTATTTTTCCAGATGACGGAGGAAGCCAGAAGGGGGAGCCAGCTGGACCCAGGGTGGGCCCACACCATAGGGTGGCGCGGCCCATGGCATGGCCGCGCCACCATGTGGTGTGGAGCCCCCTCGGCCTCTTTCGCACGGGTGGTGGTGGATTTTGTGGGTATGGTCTGGTCGTCCCCGGGGATGCCCGTGCGAGCGACCTGTGAGGCAGTTTTCCCGGATTTCTTTTGGCATAATCTTGTGCATATGCAGCTTAAATGAGAACATTTCTCATTTTTGATAGGCATGTAACAAGCATTGAGGTAGACCCAAAACCGGACCTGGGCATTTGAAGAATCATGAAGTATGACTCAGTTTCTATGATTTGAGCTACCTGAATCACATCGACAAAGTAAGGCTTGACAATCAGCAATCACCAGACCATCATGGACTCCAGATCACCTTCAGTCCCTCAACAACGAACACCATTGGCAACAACCATATGACCATAGAGGAAAAATGTGGGAAAAGGGTCATGTCCCCCTTTGATACCTTCGATCCGGATTACAGATTGTGGTATGATAAGATTTTTTCCTAGAAGACCTAGTTTTAATAGAACCTTGGGAAGCACTGCTAAATGGTGTGAAGGAAACGTTAAGGGGGTTGTGTTCAATGATGGAAATATGCTAGGGTTAAGGTTTCACCTGCATCTATGCATACATATATAAATGAAGCTCATATGTGTAATAAATAAAATAGAGATAAGAGATTTGTGAGTAGCACATTGATACGTCTCCAACGTATCTATAATTTCTTATGTTCCATGCTTGTTTTATGACAATACCTACATGTTTTATTCACACTTTATAATGTTTTTATGCATTTTCTGGGACTAACCTATTAACAAGATGCCATAGTGCCAGTTCCTATTTTCTGTTGTTTTTGATTTCAGAGAAGTTGTTTTACAAATATTCTCGGAATTGGACGAAACAAAAGCCCACAGCCCTATTTTCCACGGAGTGTTCCAAAAGACCGAAGAGGAGTCGAGGAAGGCCAGCAGGGGGCCCTCCCCATATGGCGGCACGGGGGGCCCACAGCCGCGCCGTGATGTGGGGAGGGAGCCCCCTGGCTCCCGCGACGCTGCCCCTTCGCCTATTTATTCCTTCATCCCCGAAAACCCTAGTACCGAGAGCCAAAATACCAGAACAGTTCTAGATACGCCGCCGCCATCAACCCTAACTCAGGGGGTTCAGAAGATCTCCTCCGGCACCCTTCCGGAGAGGGGAATCATCACCGGAGGGCTCTACATCACCATGCCCGCCTCCGGACTGATGCGTGAGTAGTTCATCCTTGGACTACGGGTCCATAGCAATAGCTAGATGGTTGTCTTCTCGTATTGTGCCATCATGTTTAGATCTTGTGAGCTGCCTATCATGATCAAGATCATCTATTTGTAATGCTACATGTTGTGTTTGTTGGGATCCGATGAATATGGAATACTATGTCAAGTTGATTATTGATCTATCATATATGTGAAGGGGTTCGTAGCATAGAAAACAAAAATTTTCCTACCGCAAGACGAATAAAACCAATAGATCTAATCTATGGAACACCCAAGATCTAATCTACAAGATCGAAGCAACGAGATGAAGATGAGACTAACCCTCGAAGATTCCAAAACCTACGAGATTAATCTCGTTGTTGGTGTAGACGATCGTCCCCGGTGCTGCAATCCGGCAGCACTTTCGTACTCGGTCGCGCGTACGGTGTCGATGAAGCTCCTTCCTCTCCCGTTCCAGCGGGCAGCGGAGGTGTGGTAGATCTCCTCCAAAGTCCAGCAGCACGACGGCGTGGTGGTGGAGGTGGAGGAAGAAAAACTGCAGGGCTTCGCCTAAGCCGGAGCAGCGTATGGTGGAGGGAGAGGCGGCCAGAGGAGGAGGCAATGGATGGGGGGATGTGGCCGGCCACCCCCTCCCCTCTTTATATAGGGGGCCAGCCGGCCAAGGTGGCCCCCCTTCCCATCTAGGGTTGGGGGGGCGGCCAAGAGGGGGAGAGGGCTTTCCCTCCCCCAAGTTGATCCCCCTAGGAAACCCTAGGGGGTTGGCCGGCTCGGGCCTTGGGGGCCATGTGCCCCTGGCCCATTAGGCCGTGGAGCATCCCCTCGGCCCATGCTAGGCCTCCTAGGTCGTGGGCCCCATGGTGGACCCCTCCGGAACCTTCTAGAACCTTCCAGTCAATCACCAGAAAAATCCCGAACATTTCCGAAACCCAGAAATCAACTTCCCTTATATGAATCTGTTGACTGCCAAAACCCACCGGCGGGCAGCGGCCTTGTCAACACTGTAGAGCCGGGGGGAGCCTAGAGCTGCGGCTGGCTGAGACCCCTCCGAGCGACGGCCCGCAATGCTCTTCTGGTCACACGCGGCGTTGCGAAGTGCAAGGGCGTGCCACCTGACCTATACCGGGTCGGGAAGGTGATGAGATTGCCTCGCTTAGTTTCCTGCAGGGCATACATGTAAACGTTAAATACGAGCCTCGATCGGCTCTCAGGTTATCCTGTGAATCGGCTCAAAGAGCCGATCCACCCATGATCCGTACGGGGTGTACGAATACTTGGTGGTCCTGCTTGATCAAGATGAAGTTAATGAGATCTACGACGATTTAGGGTTTTCACCACATAATCGGATCATCCTACTCCAGGTTGGGCCAGATGGCCACGCACGGTGCTCGTAAACCGATCCTAAACAAGGCCAAAAAACCAACATGAAGTTGATCCTAGGAACATCCCGTTTAGGACTTGCGAACGCCACCCTACGTGCCACAGGATCCTCCCCCCCTTGTAAGGCCAAACTATTGCGAGATATTAAACTAATCCTTGTAGAACAAGGAGCAATCGTAACGGACCAGATCTACTAAATAATGATCAAGCGGGTGCCGCCCCCACACCCGAGATAGGCGTGAGGACGGCTAGATATGCAAGGGTTGCACTACGTAAGCATGCTTAAACGAAGAACAATGCTAACCCTAACACATCTAATGATAACTACGTTGCTCGCCATCAAAAGCGCTTCGATACGAGCAACGCATGAACAACGTGGGGCTTGTGCTGCCTAGATCGCAAGATGCGATCTAGGCAGCATGTCGCTTACCCGATAGAAACCCTCGAGACGAAGGAGTTGGCGATGCGCCGAGATTGGTTTGTTTTTGGGGTTGAACGTGAGTTGTTGTTTATTCCATAAACCCTAGGTACATATTTATAGTCCAGGGGACTTTCTAATGTGGATGTGCACTAAACCGTGCACGAGACAAACTCTAACTTCTAAATCGATACATAATTTATTCTACTAAGATACACGGGCTAACTGGCCCAACTTCTCCGTGCGAGGCCGCTTCATAGATCTTTCATATGTAATCTTCCAAGCCCATCTTGATCGCGGCCCACCTCCTGATTTAGCCAAAATCCGGTGATAACACATGCCCCCCTGGTTTTGGTAATGGTAATTTCAAAACCACTCGCTTTTTCCCCGGAGGGGTCGTATCACTGCAGAGCGAAGCTGTCGCAACATGCCTCATCATGACGACTTGCCTTCCCAACTTCTCTCGCACGATTTGACAGTTTTGGCACCATGTCCTCGAGAACCGCTCGGAAATTAAAAACCCCCACCTCCTTTTATTTAGCCGCAACGAACAGTTCTCTTCTTTTCCCCTTCCGCGGTGGCACTCCAAAAACCCTCCTCTCGCAACCATGTCCTCTTCCTCTTCCTCTTCCTCTTCGTCGGATCCTTCCCACGTGTCCTCTCCAATCCGAGAGTCGACGCCCTCGTGGGGACGCAAGCGGCGTACGACATCCTTGCCCCGACAAAGTGGGACAAAGAGGACCATGACTCCTCCGTCCGGTCCGAGGATGACAAATCCCGGACCGACGGGGAGAGCGATCTCCGCTTCCTTGCTGGCGAGGAAGCGGTGGTGGAGAGCGAAGACGACCGCCTCTCTCGGGCGGACTTCACCACCTCCGAGGAGGTGAAGGAAGAGGGAGAGGAGGAAGAGGATGAAGACGGCTCCTCCGATGAGCCGCCGGCCAAACGCCGCCACCTCTCGGCCCGGGAACTTCGGCGACGTCGACGGTGGACGACGACGCCGACGAAGAGGACGAAGACGACGAGGGCCCTATCGGCGGCCGGCCGGAGCAGCCGACGACGAGCCGGCGGGGGAGTAGCACCGGCGGTGGCGACGACGGTGACGACGACGACGACGAGGGCAGCGAGCGGCCCCTAGATAGGGTCTTAGCATAGGACTAGCGATAGCGGACGGGGCAATGTATCCCCCTGGTCTTCTCTTTTGAGGGCAATCAGCTCTTCTCTGTAAGAAATCCGGCTCATCAATGAAGAAATTCCCCAACTCGATTTTGCCGATTCCATTTATGATAATTTAGCCGATTGTCTTCCCTCCCGATTCCGCCGATTGCCACACTAGACCATGCCCAACAAGCCGATGGCATCGCGCCGGCCTCCCACACTAGATTTTGAGATAGATCCATCTAGACCCAAACTCCTTGCCACACAAGTCCAAGCCTTATTCGCGCGAATCCACGGATCTCATTCAAGATGACATGTTGGACCTAGCGGCAAACCTCCTGAAATAATGTCGGGTCTCCTCTTCCTTATTCTCTCCGAATTCTGCTCGTTCAGCTCCGACAGCCTTCCCTCTACAATAAACACCGTCTTTTGAACGAGCCGACACGAAGAGCGGGCCCACCTTGACGGAGTTGGTTAGACCTCGAGGGCGAGCTGCCCCCGAGCCTTAGCCACGGCGAGGGTAAAGGATGGATCATCACCATTGAGATTTCGGGGCGGGCCCAACCCTGTCCAAGAGAATTACCCCGCAGGGCCACCGGCCGATTACCTCCCTTCCGTTGAGGGTCCATACGGCCGATCCAGCAAGCTATGATAATTTTGCAACATAGGCACCGTTCTTCGGGTAACTTGCGGTGCAGAGTTCGGCCGATCCCAACGAGATCGGCTCCCGGAGCGGAGACCTTCAAAGTGAGCTGCCCCCGGGCCTTCAAGGTAAGAATAGCAGCGAGCTGATTACGTCAATCATCCTTGGTTTCTAACTCACAACGCCGTATCAACCGATTTAGAACAAATCGGCTCTTTTAGAATGAGGGAATTCCAGGACGAGCCGCCCTCCCCAGAGCTTCTTTAGTCCAAACCTTGCGCCTTGCCGATCGGATCAGCTCATCATCTTCGGCAGGCTGAAGCACCTTCCGGTGAGAACGTTTTCGTGTTTCTGACGCTCTCCAGACTCTTGGAGGGAACTACCCCCTCTGCTCTTAAGTCGATGCTCGCTGCATCGGCTATGCCTGAAATTTTTCGATGCTCGCTGCATCGGCTATGCCTGAAATTTTCCGAAACTTTTTTTTTTATTTTTCCGGCCGACTTGTATATCGGCCCCCATGTTCCAATACCCATCAACGAGAAGATGAAATGGTTCTGTTGCACACCCTCGTACTTTATATACTCGGGTGCCCCACGAGCCGATTCTCGTCAAGAGAATTGATGGTATCGGCTCGTTGGATAACATGTTGAACCCGAGCGGAATGGTGGGTGAGGATATTCCCGGCCGATTCATCGGAATCGGCCTCCACGTTGTTTGCTCGGTAAAGGTCTTGTAATGCTCCTTCACGGGTCCACGGGGCCGATCACAAGGATCAGCCTCGCCGACTTGCACATTGCTTGGCTTCAACTACATGGTCGGGCCGGTGGATAAAACTAGCTTAACCCTTCCCTTCGTTACATCGATGCGCTCGCAGCCGTCCAATTTGATGCCTGAGAGGGGTTCTTGGCCTGCCGCTTCCCATGCATTCATGCCAGCCGTTGAGACTTCAGCCGAGTCGTCGGCTTGGACGACCTCCACCTCATCACCATCCCACTGTATTATGCATTGGTGCATCGTGGAAGGAATGCAGCAGTTGGCGTGGATCCAATCTCTTCCCAGCAAAACGAGCATAGCCTGCTCGTGCTATCAACGATAAAGAACGCCGTAGGGATGGTTTTCCTTCCTACGGTCGGATCCACGTTCAGAACTCCCCGTGCTTCGGATGCTTGGCCGTTGAAATCGCTCAACGTTACGTTGGTCTTGATTAGATCCGAACTCGAGCGTCCCAGCCGACGTAGCATAGAGTATGGCATGATGTTAACCGCCGCTCCGGTGTCTACCAAGCATCCCGTTTACTGGGCCTCCCATCAATATACCCTCGTAAGTACGGGGCCTTCGGATGCTCGTAGCTCCTGTCTCGTGGCTTCTCAAAGATAACCGGCCGTGGGCCGCGATCAAGTTGTGCCACGGAGGTCTCGTCTAACCCGGGGCATTGAACTCCGAAGGGAGGATGAACACCATATTTGTGCCGGCCGATGTTTCATCATCGGCTTTTCTCTGTTTGGGGCGCCACTCTTTTCTTTGTGGCTGACCTTCCTCGTCCCGGGTTCGCAGGATTTTGGCGGCCAAATCAGGCCGTGCTTTCCTTAGCGTGCGCAGGTATAATCTTTCAGTTTCTTCCAACTCACGCAGACGCTGGACTTTTTGCTCCTGGGAACGGCTGAGCCCATCAGGGCACCATCTGGGCTGATGATATTTGTATTCTTCGCCACCGTCCTCCAGCTCCTCGAGCCCTTCCATCTGAGGGGACTCAGCACGCTTGTTCCGATGCGGGAAAGGCCCTAGCCGGCTGAACACAGACACGTTAGCGGCACCCTTCTTCCTTTGTTTGCATTCCGGGCAGTCCTCGATTGTTGGCAATCGGCTCATCCCTGAGTCCCAGCAATGTTTGAAGAACGGGCATTCCCAGTGCTTATCCATGTCACTCCGTCCCCTTGGCCTCCCTTCGGCGCGACGACCGTACCCGTTGTTGCTTCTACCATGTTGGCGGTACCTTCCGACCTCGGCATCGGACCGGACATTCCCCTCCTCGTCGGCCGCCGTAGCGCCGACGTCGGTCTTGGTGTTGCTCGTATTTGCCGAGAGGGTGCTTAGAGTGTGGGCGTTGATACCGCATGCTTCTTATTCCCTCCCTTGCCGGGTACCGCATGTCCTCACCTCGGGGTTGGCCGCACGGATCGGCCCCTTCTTCATCCTTGCCACGGGAGTGGCTGCTTTCTGTTTCCTCTTTGCCGTGGTAGCTTGCAGCTCTTGCCACATTGACACCAAAGGAACACTTTGGCCGATTTATGGGGTGGCTGAGATCCACCGTGTCGACACCGGGCCCCGGCGTGGGTTCGTACCAAGCCCGATATCATGCGGCCGGGTCTTCTCGAGCGGAGCCGATGAGTTCGGCTCCAAGGGTTGCCTTGATCCCGTCATGTTCCCTTCGAGCTCCTTGGGTAGATCCCCATGCTTCGGAGACTTGGTGCGCTCCTTCAACGGGGTGGAGAGATCTCTCTCCTCAAGCGCGCCTTCGGGCGTGGAGCCCCTCCCCCGACGTCATGGGGGTGGGTTCGGTGGGAGGAGCCGAAGAGTGCGGCTTCGAGGATGGCTTTGATCTCGTCGCATGTGACCGGCGTGCCGTCCGCCATCTCGGATGTAGATGGCGATGTGGTTGATGTAGACGATTGTCCCACCGGGCGTGCCGGAATGTGTTGACTCGCCAAAACCCACCGGCGGGCAGCGGCCTTGTCAACACCGTAGAGCCGGGGGAGCCTAGAGCTGCGGCTGGCCGAGACCCCTCCGAGCGACGGCCCGCAATGCTCTTCCGGTCACACGCGGCGTTGCGAAGTGCAAGAGCGTGCCACCTGACCTATACCTGGTCGGGAAGGTGATGAGATTGCCTCGCTTAGTTTCCTGCGGGGCATACATGTAAACGTTAAATACGAGCCTCGATCGGCTCTCGAGTTATCCCGTGAATCGGCTCAAAGAGCCGATCCACCCATGATCCGTACGGGGTGTACGAATACTTGGTGGTCCTGCTTGATCAAGATGAAGTTAATGAGATCTACGACGATTTAGGGTTTTCACCACATAATCGGATCATCCTACTCCAGGTTGGGCCAGATGGCCACGCACGGTGCTCGTAAACCGATCCTAAACAAGGCCAAAAAACCAACATGAAGTTGATCCTAGGAACATCCCGTTTAGGACTTGCGAACGCCACCCTACGTGCCACGGGATCCTCCCCCCTTTGTAAGGCCAAACTATTGCGGATATTAAACTAATCCTTGTAGAACAAGGAGCAATCGTAACGGACCAGATCTACTAAATAATGATCAAGCGGGGTGCCGCCCCACACCCGAGATAGGCGTGAGGACGGCTAGATATGCAAGGGTTGCACTACGTAAGCATGCTTAAACGAAGAACAATGCTAACCCTAACACATCTAATGATAACTACGTTGCTCGCCATCAAAAGCGCTTCGATACGAGCAACGCATGAACAACGTGGGGCTTGTGCTGCCTAGATCGCAAGATGCGATCTAGGCAGCATGTCGCTTACCCGATAGAAACCCTCGAGACGAAGGAGTTGGCGATGCGCCGAGATTGGTTTGTTTTTGGGGTTGAACGTGAGTTGTTGTTTATTCCATAAACCCTAGGTACATATTTATAGTCCGGGGGACTTTCTAATGTGGATGTGCACTAAACCGTGCACGAGACAAACTCTAACTTCTAAATCGATACATAATTTATTCTACTAAGATACACGGGCTAACTGGCCCAACTTCTCCGTGCGAGGCCGCTTCATAGATCTTTCATATGTAATCTTCCAAGCCCATCTTGATCGCGGCCCACCTCCTGATTTAGCCAAAATCTGGTGATAACAGAATCTTATTCTCCGGACTATTCCGGACCTCCTCGTGACATCCTGGATCACATCCGATACTCCGAACAAACTTCGTCTCCATACCATATTCAAATCTACTTATGCGACATCGAACCTTCAGCGCGTCACCCTACGGTTCGCGAACTATGCAGACATGGTCGAGACTCCTCTCCGAGCAATAACCAATAGCGGGATCTGGAGATCCATATTGGCTCCCACATATTCAACGATGATTTAGTGATCGATTGAACCATTTACATACGATGCCAATTCCCTTTGTCTCACGATATTCTACTTGTCCGAGGTTTGATCATCGGTATCTCCATACCTTGTTCAACCTCGTTACCGACAAGTACTCTTTACTCGTACCGTGGTATGTCATCTCTTATGATCAAATCATATGCTTGCAAGCTAATCAGATGACATTCCACCGAGAGGGCCCAGAGTATATCTATCCGTCATCTGGATGGACAAATCCCACTATTAATCCATATGCCTCAACTCACACTTTCCAAATACTTAATCCCATCTTTATAACCAGCCATTTACGCAATGGCGTTTGATGTAATCAAAGTACCCTTCCGGTGTGAGTGATTTACATGATCTCATGGTCAAAGGACTAAGGCAACTATGTATCGAAAGCTTATAGCAGTTTGAACTTAATGACTTGATCTTATGCTACGCTCATTTGGGTGTGTGTCCATTATATCATTCAACTAATGACATAACCTTGTTATTAATAACATCCAATGTTCATGATCACAAAACCATGATCTTCCATTAATCAACAAGCTAGTTATACAAGAGGCTTACTAGGGACTCCTTGTTGTTTACATAACACACATGTATCAATGTTTCGGTTAATACAATTATAGCATGGTATGCAAACATTTATCATAAACACAAAGATATTATAATAACCACTTTATTATTGCCTCTTGGGCATATCTCCAACAGATCTCCCACTTGCACTAGAGTCAATAATCTAGATTACATTGTAAGGTACCTAACACCCATGGCATTCTGGTGTTGGTCATGCTTTGCCCTAGGGAGAGCTTTAGTCAACGGATCTGCAACATTCAGATCTGTGTGTACTTTTCAAATCTCTACTTCACCATCTTCGATGTACTCGCGAATCGAATGAAAACGCAGCTTGATATGCTTCAGCTTCTTGTGTGACCTTGGTTCCTTTGCATTGGCGATGGCACCCGTGTTGTCACAATAAATGACTAACGGGTCCAATGCACTAGGAACCACACCAAGCTCAACAATGAACCTCTTCATCCATACCGCTTCCGATGAAGCCTCTGAAGCCGCTATATATTCAGATTCTGTTGAAGATTTTGCCACCGTGCACTGCTTGGAACTGCTCCAGCTTACTGCCGCACCATTCAATATAAACACGTACCCAGACTGAGACTTAGAGTCATCAGGATCGGTGTTCCAACTTGCATCGGTGTAACTGGTTACAACAAGCTCTTGGTCACCGCCATAACAAAGAAACATATCCTTAGTCCTTTTCAAGTACTTCGGGATATTCTTGACCACTGTCCGAGTGTTCCATTCTCGGATCACTTTGATATCTCGCTGGTCAAACTAACAACATGTGCGATATCCGGTCTAGTACACAGCATGGCATACATGAGAGAGCCTACTGCCGAAGCATAGGGGATCTTGCTCATCCTCTCTCTTTCATCTCGCCGTAGCCGGACCTTGAGTCTTACTCAAGACCTTACCTGGCAACATTGGCAAGAACCCTTTCTTGCTTTCATCCATTCTAAACTTCTTTAGAATCTTGTCCGGATATGTACTACTGTGAAAGGCCTATTAGGCGTCTTGATCTATCTCTATAAATCTTGATGCCTAAAATGTATCGTTGCTTCACCAAGGTCTTTCATTGAAAAACACTTATTCAAATAACCTTTAACGTCGCTTAATAGTTCTATATCATTCCCAATCAATAATATGTCATCTACATATAATATCGAGAACGCTACAGAGCTCCCACTCACTTTCTTGTAAATACAGGCCTCACCATGAGTCCGTATAAAACCAAAGTCTTTGATCACTCTATCAAAGAGTAGATTCCAACTCCGGGATGCTTGCTTCAGTCCATAAATGGAACGCTGAAGTTTGCATACCTTGTCAGCATTTTTAGGATCGACAAAACCTTTGGGTTGTATCATATACAACTCTTCCTCAATATCACCATTGAGGAACGCCGTTTTGACATCCATCTGCCAAATCTCATAATCGAAAAATGCAGCTATTGCTAACAAAATCCTCACGTGACTTTAGCTTCGCTACGGGTGAGAAAGTCTCATCGTAGTCAACTCCTTGAATTTGTCGAAAACCCTTTGCGACAAGTCGAGCTTTATAGACGAGTAATATTACCATCGGCATACTGTTTTTCTCTTGAAGATCCATTTATTCTCGACTGACCTTGCGGCTATCGGGTAAGTCTACCAAAGTCCATACTTTGTTATCATACATGGATCCCATTTCGGATTTCATGGCTTCTTGCCATTTGTTGGAATCTGGGCTCATCATTGCTTCTTCATACGTCGCAGGGTCCTCATCATTGTTGTCCACAATCATGACATTTAGACAGGGATCATACCAATCAGGAGTGGTACGTTCCCTCGTCGATCTGCGAGGTTCAGTAGCTTCCTCGTTCGAAGCTTCATGATCATCATCATTCGCTTCCTATCCTATCGGTGTAGGCTGCGCAGAAACTTCTTCCGGCACTGCACTACTCTGATCTATGAGAGAAGGTTCATTAACCTCGTCGAGTTCTACTTTCCTTCCAGTCACTTCTTTAGTGAGAAACTCCTTCTCAAGAAAGGATCCGTTCTTGGCAACAAAGATTTTGCCTTCGGATCTGTGATAGAAAGTGTACCCAATTGTTTCTTTAGGGTATCCTATGAAGACGCATTTCTCCGCTTTGGGTTCTAGCTTGTCAGGTACCCCAAACTTTAAGGAACGACAACTTAGGTTTCTTTCCAAACCATAGTTCATACGGTGTCGTTTCAACGGATTTAGATGGTGCCCTATTTAAAGTGAATGCAGCTGTCTCTAATGCATAACCCCAAAATGATAACGGCAAATCGGTAAGAGACATCATAGACCGAACCATATCTAAGAGAGTTCGATTACGACGTTCGGACACACCATTACGCTGTGGTGTTCCCGGCGGTGTCAACTGTGAAAGTATTCCGCATTTCTTTAAATGCATGCCAAACTCATAACTCAGATATTCGCCTCCGCGATCGGAACGCAGAAACTTAATCTTCTTGTTACGTTGATTTTCTACTTCACTTTGGAATTCCTTGAACTTCTCAAAAGTCTCGGACTTATGTTTCATAAAGTAAATATATCCATATCTACTCAGATCATCCGTGAAGGTTAGAACATAACGATAACCACCGCACGATGCTACACTCATTGGTCCGCACACATCGGTATGTATGATTTCCAACAATTCTGTAGCTCGCTCCATTGTACCAGAGAATGGAGTCTTAGTCATTTTTCCCATTAGACATGCCTCGCATCTGTCAAGTGACTCAAAGTCAAGTGACTCAAGAAGTCCATCGGAATGGAGTTTCTTCATGCGCTTCACTCCAATATGACCAAGACGACAGTGCCACATATAAGTAGAATTATCATTCAGTTTAATTCGCTTAGCATCAATGTTATGAACATGTGTATCACTACTATCGAGATTTAACAAGAATAAACCATTCATCTCGGGTGCATGGCCATAAAAGACATTACTCATATAAATCGAACAACCATTATTCTCGGACTTAAACGAATAACCGTCTTGCATTAAACAAGATCCGGATATAATGTTCATGCTCAACGCAGTACCAAATAACAATTATTGAGGTTTAAAACTAATCCCGAAGGTAGATGTAGAGGGAGCGTGCCGACGGCGATCACATCGACTTTGGATCCATTTCCAACGCGCATCGTCACCTCGTCTCTTGCCAGGCTTCGTCTATTCCGCAGTTCCTGTTTCGAGTTACAAATGTGAGCAACCGAACCAGTATCAAATACCCAGGCACTACTACGAGAACCAGTAAGATAGACATCAATAACATGTATATCAAATACACCTTTCTTTTTGACGTGGCCGCTCTTCAGATCGGCCAAGTATTTGGGGCAATTGCGCTTCCAGTGCCCCTTCCCCTGGCAGTAATAGCACACAGTCTCAGGTTTAGGACCAGCCTTAGGATTCTCAGGACGCGGTGCAACTTTCTTGCCGCCCTTCTTGAAGTTACCCTTATTAGGCTTGCCCTGCTTTTTGAAACTGGTGGTCTTGTTGACCATCAACACTTGGTTCTCCTTCTTAATCTCTACTTCAGCAGATTTTAGCATGGAAAAGATTTCGAGTAAATCTTTATTCATGTTCTCGCATGTTGTAGTTCATCACGAAGTTCTTGTAACTTGGTGGCGGTGATTGAAGGACACGATGAATACCCAGCTGGTTAGGGATCATCATCCCCAAGTCATTGAGCTTCTTCGCATGCCCGGACATGACGAGCATGTGCTCACTAACGGAGCTGCCCTCTTCCATCATGCGAGGTAAAGAACCGCTTCGAGGCCTCATAGCTCTCCACGGCCGCATGAGTCTCAAAGATAAGTTTGAGCTCACGCATCATCTCACAGGGGTCGTGGTGCTCAAAACGCTTTTGGAGCTCTGCCTCTAAGCTGCACAAGATGGCACACTGAACTTCGGAGTACCGAGTTGCCCGAGTCTCATAAACATTCTTTATGTCCTCGGACACTGCAGGAGGTGGTGGGGGACCTAGCGGTGCATCGAGCACATATTGCAGGCTTCCACCAGTGAGGAAAATCCTCACATGACGGAACCGATCGGTGAAGTTGCTACCATTGCCCTTAAGCTTTTCTTTCTCTAGGAACTGGTTAAAATTGATGGAGGGGGCGCCATGATCTACAACATATTTGCAAAGAGTTTAGACTAAGTTTATGATAAATTGAGTTCAATTTTAATTCTGAAATTAACTAGGTGAACTCCCACTTAAAACAACATCCCTCGCATTGTCTTAGTGATTACACGAACCAAATCCACTACACCAAGTCCGATCTTCACGAGAAAAGATGTAGCTTCAAAGGCGAACACTCAAAGTGTTCATCATATCATTCATATGACTCATGCTCTACCTTTCGGTATCCCGTGTTCCGAGACCATGTACGTACATGCTAGGCTCGTCAAGGCAACCTTGGTATCCGCGTGTGCAAATCCGGCTTGCACCCGTTGTATGCACATGTAGAGTCTATCACACCCGATCATCACGAGATGCTTCGAAACGACAAGTCTTAGCAACGGTGCATACTAAGGATGAACACTTTATTATCTTGATATTTAGTGAGAGGGATCATCTTATAATGCTACCGTCGCGATCTAAGCAAAATAAGATGCATAAAAAGGATTAACATCACATGCAATTCATAATGTGTGATATGATATGGCCTTTCTTGTGCTTTTGATCTCCATCTCCAAAGCACGGACATGATCTCCATCATCACCAGCATGGCGTCAAGGTCAGTGGCGCCGCTTCATGGTTGTCCATCACTTATAGCTACTATAACAACTACTTGAAATAAAGCTATTACATGATGAATAGACACGCAGGTCTTTAACAAAAATTAAAGACAACCATTAGGCTCCTGCCGGTTGCCATAATACAATAATGAGCATCTCATACATCAAATATAATCATCATCACATCATGGCCATATCACATCACCAAACCCTGCAAAAACAAGTTAGACGCCTCTAATTTGGTTTGCATATTTTACGTGGTTTAGGGTTTTCGAGTAAGATCCAATCTACCTACGAACATGAACCACAACGGTGATACTAGTGTTGTCAATAGAAGTGTAAATTACAATCTTCACTATGGTGGGAGAGACAGACACCCGCAAAGCCACTTATGCAATACAAGTTGCATGTCAAGCGTGGAGCAAGTCTCATGAGACGCGGTCATGTAAAGTTAGCCCGGGCCGCTTCATCCCACCATCCCGCAAGAAGCAAAGTACACAAACTAAAGCAACAAGAGCATCACCGCCCACAAAACCATTGTGTTCTACTCGTGCAACGAGATCTATGCATAGACATGGCTCTGATACCACTTGAAGGGGTTCGTAGCATAGAAAACAAAAAATTTCCTACCGCAAGACGAATAAAACCAATAGATCTAATCTATGGAACACCCAAGATCTAATCTACAAGATCGAAGCAACGAGATGAAGATGAGACTAACCCTCGAAGATTCCAAAACCTAAGAGATTAATCTCGTTGTTGGTGTAGACGATCGTCCCCGGTGCTGCAATCCGGCAGCACTTCCGTACTCGGTCGCGCGTACGGTGTCGATGAAGCTCCTTCCTCTCCCGTTCCAGCGGGCAGCGGAGGTGTGTTAGATCTCCTCCAAAGTCCAGCAGCACGACGGCGTGGTGGTGGAGGTGGAGGAAGAAAAATTGCAGGGCTTCGCCTAAGCCGGAGCAGCGTATGGTGGAGGGAGAGGCGGCCAGAGGAGGAGGCAATGGATGGGGGGGTGTGGCCGGCCACCCCCTCCCCTCTTTATATAGGGGGCCAGCCGGCCAAGGTGGCCCCCCTTCCCATCTAGGGTTGGGGGGGCGGCGGCCAAGAGGGGGGAGAGGGCTTTCCCCTCCCCCAAGTTGATCCCCCTAGGAAACCCTAGGGGGTTGGCCGGCCTGGGCCTTGGGGGCCATGTGCCCCTGGCCCATTAGGCCGGGGAGCATCCCTCGGCCCATGCTAGGCCTCCTAGGTCGTGGGCCCCATGGTGGACCCCTCCGGAACCTTCTAGAACCTTCCGAGTCAATCACCGGAAAAATCCCGAACATTTCCGAACCCAGAAATCAACTTCTCTTATATGAATCTTATTCTCCGGACTATTCCGGACCTCCTCGTGACATCCTGGATCACATCCGAGACTCCGAACAAACTTCGTCTCCATACCATATTCAAATCTACTTATGCGACATCGAACCTTAAGCGCGTCACCCTACGGTTCGCGAACTATGCAGACATGGTCGAGACTCCTCTCCGAGCAATAACCAATAGCGGGATCTGGAGATCCATATTGGCTCCCACATATTCAACGATGATTTAGTGATCGATTGAACCATTTACATACGATGCCAATTCCCTTTGTCTCAAGATATTCTACTTGTCCGAGGTTTGATCATCGGTATCTCCATACCTTGTTCAACCTCGTTACCGACAAGTACTCTTTACTCGTACCGTGGTATGTCATCTCTTATGATCAAATCATATGCTTGGAAGCTAATCAGATGACATTCCACCGAGAGGGCCCAGAGTATATCTATCCGTCATCTGGATGGACAAATCCCACTATTAATCCATATGCCTCAACTCACACTTTCCAAATACTTAATCCCATCTTTATAACCACCCATTTACGCAATGGCGTTTGATGTAATCAAAGTACCCTTCCGGTGTGAGTGATTTACATGATCTCATGGTCAAAGGACTAAGGCAACTATGTATCGAAAGCTTATAGCAGTTTGAACTTAATGACTTGATCTTATGCTACGCTCATTTGGGTGTGTGTCCATTATATCATTCAACTAATGACATAACCTTGTTATTAATAACATCCAATGTTCATGATCACGAAACCATGATCTTCCATTAATCAACAAGCTAGTTATACAAGAGGCTTACTAGGGACTCCTTGTTGTTTACATAACACACATGTATCAATGTTTCGGTTAATACAATTATAGCATGGTATGCAAACATTTATCATAAACACAAATATATTATAATAACCACTTTATTATTGCCTCTTGGGCATATCTCCAACAATATGTGTTGTTTATGATCTTGCATGCTCTCCGTTGCTAGTAGAGGCTCTGGCCAAGTTGATACTTGTAACTCCAAGAGGGGGTATTTATGCTAGATAGTGGGTTCATGTCTCCATTGAATGCGGGGAGTGACAGCAACCCCTAAGGTTGTGTATGTGTTGTTGCCACTAGGGATAAAACATCAATGCTTTGTCTAAGGATATTTGTATTGTTTACATTACGCACGGTACTTAATGCAATTGTCTGTTGCTTGCAACTTAATACTGGAAGGGATGCGGATGCTAACCCGAAGGTGGACTTTTTAGGCATAGATGCATGTCTGGATGGCGGTCTATGTTCTTTGTCGTAATGCCCTAAGTAAATCTCATAGTAGTCATCATGATATGTATGTGCATTGTTATGCCCTCTCTATTTGTCAATTGCCCAACTGTAATTTGTTTACCCAACATGTTATTTATCTTATTGGAGAGACACCACTAGTGAACCGTGGACCCCGATCCATTCTTTTACATCTGAAATACAACCTAATGCAATCATTGTTCTCTTTTGTTTTCTGCAAGCAAACATCATTTTGCACACCATACGTTTAATCCTTTGTTTTCAGCAAGCCGGTGAGATTGACAACCTCACTGTTAAGTTGGGGCAAATTAGTTTGATTGTGTTGTGCAGGTTCCACGTTGGCACCGGAATCCCTGGTGTTGCGCCGCACTACACTCCTTCACCAACAACCTTCATGTGATCTTCATCTCCCACTGGTTCGATAACCTTGGTTTCTTACTGAGGGAAAACTCACTGCTGTACTCATCATACCTTCCTCTTGGGGTTCCCAACGGACGCGTGCTTTACCGTCACAAGCACATATCCGTAAATAATCTTGCCCCTAAAGCTAGAGGTGACAAAAGCCTAATTGTCCAACCATTATCCTCACAGTCGCAAGCAACAATAGTTTTTAAGTAAATACATACCAAAGCCTTAAGATAGATGATTGTGCTATGATCCCGAATGAATCAATAAACATGTACCGTTACTTTCCGCTTTCTATCACTCAGGTTTCGAGGTAGCACGCCATTCTCCACTCATCCCACCTCTTCCCTTGAGTGACTCAAATGATATGGGTACCTGCAGATCATCAAGACGAGGGAAAGAGACAAGGATATAAGATTGCAAAACTCCTATGCAATCTTTATACATATCATAAGATTGGATGTACATGAACGCTGCGAGGATTCATCCCAACCTGCAGCCCGTGAGGACTACTCGCACATAATATCAAGATCAAATACAAAGATAGAAATTATTGTGCAAAATACTTAGATTGTAATCACAATATTCTTACAATGGTCGCCAATTCTCAAGGAGATCTGTATTACAATGGTGATGGCTATGATTATGGAGGAGATGGGAGATGGGATGGATGAACTATGGTGATGGATCTCCTTCGGTGTGGTGCAGATGGATCTGGTGGATGGCGACTGTTTGGCGACAAATGGCTCTGTTTTTAGTGTCGGTCCCTTCACGACTTTTATAGTGTTTGAGCTCGGGAAACGCAGTCGCATGTGGTACGGACGGATGGTACGGGTGGGGCTTGCCCATACCGATGCTCGTTAAAGCTGCAGGAACCGCCTTTCCGAGCGTAGTTAATTTTTCCATGCTCCTGACGTGATTTTCTTCAGTAATTGCAGGTCCATTTGTCATTATGACGTGATTTCCCACACAACATCCACAAATAGAAGAGATTGCACATCTTTGCATTGATTACGCATTAGTAGCAAGTTGAGAGGTAAACTTAGTCAATTTCTTGACTTAACTAAGGCTTTAAACGCGAGAAAATATGACGTATTTCACAACCATCACCCTTCCACAATTGCAGGGCAAACTGCAATACCACACGCACCTCGTCGTTGTGCAAAACGCTATCATAGCATAGGCAACCGGCCAATGGGTGGTGCTTGCAGGAGAGAGGTAAAAACTCATCTAGGATGGCAAGGAGAAAACCAGGTAAACATTTCTCGTCGGTGTGATATTGTAAGATCTCCATAATAATGACCCTGGTAATCAAAATCATCAAAAGCGGCACTTTCGGGCCCATGGAGGTGCTTCGACATTAGCAACACCATGAAATCCGCTCACCCTTCCACTTGACGATAGAGATCACGACTGGTAGATTATGATAATTCAACAAAGTCTTCAAGCCCGTGGATGAAGCAAAGCAGGATTAACAAGTAGTAGTGCATAAGAGATTGATGAAAGCAAGTAAAATCAACAAGGTGCACATAAACACTAACATACATATATGGAAAACAACAAATATAACAGGATGAACAACAAGTAGTATAAACTAAAATAAAGATGGAGAACAAATACATTGATTTGTTTCATGAAATTCCAAGCTCTCAGCACCAGGTCTACGTCTCTGTTTTGAGAGGGTATACACGCATGCACCCGAGCGGGCAAAGCTCAACATGTTCTTCAAGTCCCGTAGCCGCTTCAAGCTGGTGTTCAAACTATGGCTCTGCTTTCTTCAACCACACAGATTTCGCAAGAGATTTCCAAAGGATTTTGTGAAAAGATTCTGAGTAGAGTTGAGCACACAACATATTTCACGTTATGCCTTGAAGATCGAACCTCCCATAATAGTACTGTTTGACTCAAAGCTACAAAAGAAGATTACACCTTCAACATTTTTCAGCTCCTGAGTTCTTCAATCATACCGGAACGGCTCCTAGCTTTAAGTAAGCATATGCATCATGTTTTTTCAACCTATACTTTATTCAACTTTTTTGAGGGGTCATCTTTAACGTGGTTAAATCAACTCCTCATACTATGTTCATTTGTATACTTGATAAACATATTAGCACCTTAATCATATTACTGTCAATCATGCAAAAACCAACTAGGAGGGCACTATGTGCACTTTCAACGATGATCCTAAATGCCACTTGCATGATGAGGCCCTTTGATTTTGTGTCTGGTGGCTAGATCTGGATGCTTATGTCCTAGATCCAGGTTGATGATGTAGCAGCGGCAACCAAAGTCAATGCCACCCCCGACAACCCCTTCATAAACACCCTCTCTGGCATGAATAGTGACTTCCATGGAAACATTGGCTGATCTCCAAGGCATGCATGCAACAGAGAAGGAGTCTGAAGCCCCAGAAGGACACCGACATAAAAGAAATTGAGTGGACCAAGCTCCACATTCCATAGGAACAATATGAAATTGAGCACACATAGGAATCCTAAATCTTCGTTAAGGTAGAGAAGGCTACTTAGAGTTGCATGTACTCCACCGAACCTCCCTCCCTCGCCGATAGGCACCTTGGCAACTGGCGATGGGCGAGATAGAGGCCATGAACAAGAGATTGAGTGGTGGGGCATGAAGACAGCCTCATTTTTGCAATTCCGAAGAAGGCGATATGGTTGTGCCTTGCACCACTACAAATGTTCGGTTCAACCCTTAGTGACCGTTACATTTTATACTACCAAAAGAACCAGCCTCTCCAGCATGCAGCCGGTGCCCTCTCTATGGGAAGCGCATCGAAGAAGAAAAGTAATATGGTCTAGTGATCTATAGTACCACACCCTGTTGCAAGTTGGAAATACCAATTCTCAAAAAAGAAGTTGAAAATACCACTGTGCAATAGTTTTTTTTAAAGTTCCCGCACAGTATCACGAAAATACTACACTTGGTTTTCGTCACATATTAGACCTCGTGCAGTTGATAAAACTGTGGATCAAAATCAAAGAGTCAGATGATTAATCCAATTACTCTATCTTTCGGTGAATGTAGATTTACTCTCATTACAACTTGGACACACCAGCAGAAGCATACGCTCATATGCGCCGCATTTCCAAAGATAAAATGAGGTTCAGACTTCAGATGTGTGCGCCCCAGCACGTTTATCCCATTATTTGTTGCCATCGATCTAAAGGACGCTTAAGAAGTGTTAGCGCACAAGGCATCTCAATTACGTTGAGTTGTAGTACTCTAGTAAAGTCCTACCTAAGTAAGTAGGAGTAGCAACAAATACTTAACGCCAGAAGGCCATCTCGCGGCACGCAGCAGGATCCTGATCTCCCAAGATCCCCTTAACCTTTTTGACTTGATGGAAGATCCCCTTAACTAGCTATACATTCAAATAATCATTAGCTCTTCCACGACATACGGCCACATATACATAGAACTAGAGTCCAACCACAGCAGCGATGCGATCGAAGCTTGTGGTTAATTAGATAACATGTGATGGTTATAAGGAGCGTGCGTCCTAATCGAGGACTTACTGTGTGTTGCGACCGATAATGCCATGTGTGTGATGATAAGGTTAAGGAAGGATGAGTGGACGGATGGCATGCCTACAACGCTTCTGTTGTCACGCCCTTGATTCTACCGTCCCCCTTTTTTTTACCACTCAATTGTCGTCTTGGTGGAAAAAGCGAATGCAGAAAATGACGTGCTCGCAGGAGACGCCATGTCAATGTCCAAGACGACTAGACGAGGGAGAGAGAGAATGACGCTTTCTCTTTTGGCTCGCCTGATCGAGAGGCAATGTTACACGGCGGGCCGGCATCCGGCCGTGCGTTCTGCCACGTCGCCGGTTAAGTTTACCCTTCAGTACCGTGGAGGCGTGAAGGATGTTTTCTCTACTGGTCTTTCTTCACGCATTATTTGTCTTTATTGTCTCTTTTATTTCAGTGTACTGTACGAGAATGCAAAGTGTAACGTCGCTTAGGACACTTCTAATGCCTGTTTCTCGACAAGTCTTCATAGACAAATGCTGATATGACACTATGGCTACTGTAGCAAAAAGAAACATATTGCTCCTAAATCATATGCAAGCATGGGCCTAAAATTATGATAAATAATTACTTAATTAGATACAACTCTTAAAATACACCATACGTTATAAAAGATAACGCGGTAAAAGCCAATGCATAGGAGAATGACTTAGAAAAGCCTAGGTCGAAAATGATGTGCAGGCGACCGTGTCAATGTTTAAATGATGATAAAGGGAAATCCGTTGGTCGTCACGCATGAGGCGGTTTACATGCCAGATCCATTCGGCTTTGGTTCTGCCACGTAGCGGGTCATCGCCTCAGGCCCGGCTTAGGTTTTGGCTACCTTTTTGTGGCCGATGTTGCTCTAGCACACTTGTGGGTTTTCTCTTTTACTTACTTGTTTGTTTTCCCCTTCCTTTCTTTCGAAAATGAAGGTGTGAGAAAACTACGTGTGAGGGTTCTGATGTGGTCGTGCTCTTTATACTTTGTTTTTGGCGAGTACTCCTCGTGATATAAAAGTGAGAATAAACTTTAAATTTTCTTTTGAAGAGGTAACTGGTGAAATAATGGAAGATTAGTTACATCAAGATTCTAAAATATTAGATATTGATTTTGGTCCCTGAACTTTTCCCTATTCAATGGTCGCTACAGCTGAGCTTAACTCGGGCAAACGTGTTATTTCCCTGTATTTCTCTTAGATGTGTCGGAGCAATGCCTTGCACAATTTATAAGGTAACTAGGTTGCCAAACATTGTACCAGCCGGATTGAATGTTTGAACTAGTTGATAGGAATAGGACATCACTTGAAAAGTATATACATCCCTCTCGATCGAGTAAATTTGATGTGAAGCTCATTGATCCATCCGACTACCATTTGGACACCACAAGAGGAAGTCTTGTATAATATAAAACAAATGATTGCAACTAATTAAGCAGATATATGGCTATATGAAACACTCAAACAAAGGATTGCAGTGTACAAAGGTACCCCAGTAAAATACGTTTTTACTATATATGCCACTTGGTTGCCAACCAAAATATTGTACCAGCTGGATTCAATGTTTGAACTAGTTGATAGGAATAGGACATCACTTCAAAAGTATATATATCCCTCTCGATCGATTAGTTTGATGTAAAGGTCCTTGATCCATCCGACTGCCATTTGGACACCATAGGAGTAAGTCGAGTATAATACTCCCTCCGTTTCATGAAACATGTCGGAAGTTTGTTAGAATTTGGATGTATCTAAATACTATTTGGTGTCTAGATACATCTAAATTTAGACAAATCTCAGACAAATTTCATTAGACGGAGGGAGTATAAAACAAATGACTGCAACTAATTAAACAGATATGTAGGTATATGAATCTATAAAAAAAAAAAAGGATTTCAGTATACAAAGGTACCCCCAATACATTATGTATGCAGTTCCTTATGATACAGAAGACACCATATTTATGCATACCAACACAACAAGTCTAGCTAGAGGAGCTCAACTTTTAAACTCGGCTCAACTAGTAGCAGATACCAAATGATGTTTGTCTTATCTAACCAGAACACTTTCCACTTGCTGCAAGTCTGTCAAAAGAAGGTAACAAATGGCCAATGCTCAGCTCAACTAGCAGAGACCCCTTTCCTCTTGATGCAAGTCTGACGACAGCCTCTGAATCTAGTACTGTACGTATTAGTGAGTGTGCTATCCATCCAAATTCACTTGATTATCATATCATCGTTGAGACAAGGTCATGCGTCGACGAGGTATGTATGTACCTACCGCCTACCGGACAAACCTTTGAGGTCGTACGGACGGCGGCATCGAGGCTCTCGGGATATTTCGATGGCCAATTCGCCATGGAAAAGGTCGTCAAACGGCCCACTAACTCTGATGAGCTCAAGTAGTGCCGTCATAATTAATTATGCAGTTCCTGCAGAGAAATAGACTAACCAGTTCGCCGTACGTACTTGCCTCTAGCTTAGCCAGGCTTGCTATCACCGTCGTCGTCGTCATCGGCATCTAGGATCGAGAGATGCCTCTCGAGAAAAAACACCGGCCTAATTTCGCTGTCGTGAAAAGCGAGTGCTTGGAGTTTTGCACTTCTCTTCTAGAAAGGGTATATGCCCGTCCGATGGAGCTCCGCCCAGCACCACGCATCTTTTGTTTCCATTTCGTTTCCTGTGGTTTGAATCTGGAGACTCTGCACTGCACTCGTGTTCAATGTGAATGTATGTACTCACATTGGTTTGTGGCACAGCTCTACTGCATATGTATATGTCATCAATTTTTTATTTCTCCATGTGGTTCAGGAGAGTTACACACAAGCTTAAAACCTAGACTGAGAATTACTAGTAAGGACTGCAGAGTGCAGACTACTGGAAATGCAAATTCTCCGCTCGTTGACTATGGAAAAATATACTTTTTTTGAATCAGGAAAAATATACTTTTAATTTTGTTAAAGTTATGCAAAGACATCTCGCCCCAGCTCCCCAAAAGACTCTTTTTTTTTGTAAACTTAAGTTCCACAACTTGCTCATCTCACTACAGGAATGGGCCTAAACGCCGATGGCTTGGTCATACGCCACAGCCAAAAGTCGGGGCCATCGACATATGGGTTGGCCAGATCAGCCCATCAAAAAAGCCCTCGGTGTAGATCCGGCTACGCCAACGGCTGCCATCGGCGCCTCTCTAGCCGTTGATGTAGGCCTGAGCACGCAGCCCACCCCAGTCAGCCCGTACCTCGATAGCAGTTGAGAAGGCAGCAGCATTCAGGGATGTCAAAAGCACCCCAAGTAGACTGAGAAACTCTCCAGGTCACGGCGTAGCGCGTACTATCTCCAGGCCCCAGACGGACCTTCAGCAGATGGTGTACCGCATTTCCTGAGATCTCAACGCTCTGTCGCACACAACCGTGTTCGTCAGGCTTTCAGGCAAAATCTCAGTCGTAGCTGTGTTATAATTCAGCTCGATCGTAGAAATAGGGACCGTCATGTCTCTGTTTTGGCTTTCCAGGATGTTGTTTTACACGCCCATGTACTGCACGCTGCAATCTGCTCCTGATAAATCAAAGAAAGGGCATAGCAGTAGTACTTGCGAATTGCGATTCTTTAGAGCTGTACCTCTGTTGACTATGCTCTCAGAATAGTTACACTTTTTTTTTCCTTTGACGTTAATTTTTCTTTCTCTTTATTGCTAACAACAGAACTACAGAAGCCAGCTTCCTTATAGTGCTTTTATGGACGAATGTATAATGTCAGCCGTAAAAGAAACAGATAAGAAGATCTTGAAACACACCGTCTAAATTACTGTTTAATGGAACCAAAAAGTAACAATAAAAAGGGACGCAAATACAGAGTACGCGGTATGCACGTCGTGTGACACATGCCAACGTTTAAATTAGAATATCTAAATTTTGAATTTTTATATTTGAATAAATGTAATCTTTCATTATTTTGTAATCTCAATATTACAAAATTTAAATAAATTTCAAATTAGAATATTTTTATAAATAAAAAATAACAGAAAAGAAAAACAGAAAAACGGACAAAAGAAAGAAAAACCAACCCAGAACCCGAAAAAACAGTACAGAAAAAATAGACAGGAAAAACCATTCATAAAAAAAGGAAAACTGGCTTATGGGCCTGGCCCAAACGGGCTGTGCGGTGCTAGGTATGTGCTGACCAGCACATACGAATTACCTCAATAGTGGGCAGTGGCCGAGCGGATAGGAAATTTAAGCCTCTATTGGGCGGTACGTGTGAATACGCGAGCTGAAAAGGATCAGAGAAAAGTCAGGAAATTCCTATACATTGCCCAACAGCGGACGATATTAACGCGCACGCGTGGAACCCTTGGGCCGCGGCCCATGTACATGTGTTCTGCATTTTTTTCGGTTTTATGATATTTCTTGAACATTTTGGTTTAGTTTTTGTTTGGTTTTCACTGGTTCTTTCGGTTTTTTTTTTCGTTTTTCTGCCTTTTCTGTTTTTCTCGTTTTCTTTTTTGATTTCAAATTCGAGCAAATTTTGCTCAGATTTGATTTTTTTAAAATTATATTTTTGGTAAGATTCGAATTTTGTTCAAAATCAAATTTTGCTCATATTCAAATTTGTTAAAATTATTTTTTTTTGCACAGATTCGGAATTTGAAATTTTTCTCAGATTCAAAATTTGTTCTAATTTAAATTTTGCTCAGGTTCGAAAATTTTGAACAAATTCTGCTTAGATTTGAATTTTGCTCAAAATATTTTTATACTCAGATTCGGAATTCCGAATTTTGCTCGGGTTCGAATTATTGTGCATACTGGGATTCGACCTTAGGTCTCCACCGAAGAATTTTAGGGTTGGACAACACCTTAGATCGTGTACATCTGTAGTAAAACAATATATACTAGTTGTAATGTCCCAGGTTTAGAGACGATCGAGGGGTAGATTTTAGAAAGGGATGTGCATTGCATAGTAAATTCTGGGGAAATTTCGCGCTTTTAAACAAAAATTTGCATCGAAGGGGGACAAGTTTCTCTCTCGACACCTTACAGGGTTAGGGTTTTGAGAGTGCGACAAACTTGTTTCTCACTTCACTAGTTTAGGGTTTTGAGATGAGAGAGGAGAGTTTGCTTGATTGAATTCCAAATGATATGACATGGTTGAATTCAAACCAAGGTTGAATTTGAATTTCAAATTCAAACATTAAATAATTACTTAAATAATTCAATTGAGGAAATTCATTAAGTAAATGATCAATAATAAATAAGATGAACAATTATATTAAAGTAAAGCTCATTAGAGAAAACTTTGAGCTTTATTGATCATCACACACATTACAATGTCATTACAATATTCATAAGTGAAATAAAAGAATAATACAACATATTACACAAATGGGCAGAATAGAAGAAAGGAAAATAAAGAAAAATTACAAGTTAATAGTCCTAGTCTAAATTCTACAAGGTCATCCTCATTTGATCTTGTATTTGATGAAGTCTTTGTCCATTTTGCTCAATGGATGATCCCTGCACAAAATCACAAAGAAGAACAAATTATGCCAAGTGGCTTTGCCACTTGGCAGGTTAAAAAAAAGAATGGAAATAGAGGATAATATCAAGTCTGCCGAGCTGATCCTCTCCAAAGCCAAGTTCACAGGATCTGGTTCACACAGACACACAAGCAGCACACACATCGGGTGTGCATGCTCAACACCTGAGCACTCGCTTGTGCATGTGGCACAACACACACACAGCATCAGTGAGTCACCAAAGTGACCAGAGCCAAGCTGTCGACCAGGGAGAGTATAGCAGCAACATATATAACCTTTTCAGTGCTCAAACCCTAGTCATTTGCTCATCCATCGACGAGCTGAAGGGGTAAATTACCAAGAACACCAAGAACAGACTTGAACAAGGGGAACAACTGAGTCTTGTTCCATTTGCTCAATCTCACCATTGAATCAAAACAAGATCACCAGGAGGAGCAGGGCAAGTAAATCATTCACAAGAGCAACCCAGAAGCAATCCTCTACACCAACAAACAATCTAGGAGCCGGAGTGAGGTATACCACACAAAAGCCCGAGCAAGATCATATCTTGCTCATAATTAAGCATACAATGCATCACTGAAGCTACGAAGGGTAGAATACCCCGTGTGTATCATCATCCGGCTACCAGTGCCATTTGGTGCAAGCATAGATGGGTAAGACCACTAGGTAAACATCCTATGGGAACAACGAGTTATGCAAATCCATGCATAACTAGAGGAATCCAGCCAAGAATGAAACCATAGCTAGCCTAAACCACTCACTAAGCACCTACAGACTAGCTAAGCCATCGGATTATAGACAATTACCTGTCTATATATTTTGTCAACACCAAAAGGTCACTGGAAGTCCAAGACCTGGATAAAGCCGGTGAACAATTATTCAATTCCAGTCAGCCAACACAAGCCATGGCAAATCACGGATAGGGGAGCAACCAGGACAAAGCAACACGAGTGCTGCCGGGGCCACCTCAACCCTAAGCCAGGTACAAGAACCTATACCTCATTATCCAATTGGACTCAGTAAAGGGCTAGGGTACACAACTGAAGGTTGGCATCCATCTAGCCCTAACACAATTAATTAGATGATCACAACGGCAGAGCAGCTCACATCACTTATCCACTTCAGAAAAATTCAGGCAACACAGATAAGTGAACAAAGCAAATAAATCAAAGCACCAGGGCTTTGCAGTGATCCAATGGATCGGTGCAGGCAACGCCAGCTTGCTTAAGCCAACAACAATACACACCGAGGTTAAGCCTCGTGTGATACACACACAGACACGAGTGAGCAACGAGTGAGCCATAGACCACAAAGAGCAGCTTTTACAAGCAACCGGTGATCATATGATCACCGGAAGCTTGCTAGAGCATGCTACTGCATGCTAGAACTCATTCCAAGTAATTAACACATGAACGGATAATTAAATAACCGAACAATTGCATCCCGAGATAAGGGCATCGGGCTTTATAATTGTATCCTGAAGCACATCAAAGGCTTGATGAACCAAAGGATCACAATATACAAGAAAAGCACATGTAAATCCATCACTAAATCACACTGCTAAGCCAACAGTACAGCTCAATGGAGCATAATAATGAATCTGAACTAAAGGAACTAGCTCAGAGGCACTGGCACTTGTTAATATACAAGAATTACCACCACAATCAAGCCGGGGACAAGATTAAACACAACGAGTAAGCTAAGCACAGCGATAAGCTAAGCACGGTAGAGCATCGAGCAACGGCAGGAGCTACTAAATTACACAGGGCACCACAGCATGCTCATAAGCACTAATCCATGAATCGCCACAGTGAGCAATTGAGCAAGAACAACACAGCAGCAGCGCATGGTCACGGCAAGCATCTCAACATGGAGATGCAGGCCGGTAGCTGAGCAAGACAACGTAGATGAGGAGAAAAGGAAGCAGAGCAGAGAGGGAGAGAAGGAAGCTACGGGTACTCACCAGGGAAAGGAAGAGCAGAGCTCGGCCATGGCGGCTACGGCGGCACGCGCCGGAGCACGGCGGCGCCTGGCCAAGCCGGGCCATGGTGGTGCCACGGCAGTTCGCGGCCACAGGGACGAACCCACGGCAGCACCGTGACGCCAGGGACGTCGGCGGCGACGAATCGCCGCGGAACTCCACGGTAGACGAGCAGAGGCGAAGGGGGCGCGACGAGGAAGCGGCGAAACGCAGATCGGCGCGGACCAATCGATGCGCCGTCGTGCGGCCGTTCGACTGCGTCCGATTTCGCCGGCGGGGACGGCCGGTGGCGGTCGGAATAATCCGGCGACGGCGAGGCGACCACGGTGTCGCGAGAGAAAGAGGGGAATTAGGGTTTCTGCGCGAGGAGAGGGGAGAGAACAAATGGGTCGACCGAGCCCAAAGGGTGGCTCGGGTGCGACCTAACCCGTTGGGCCACCCTGACAGGTGGGGCCCAAGGGCATTTAGGTCATTTCCTAATTCCAAGAAATACAGAAACTTTGAAATTTTGTAAGAAATGTTGAATAGCTCTAAAAAATAAATAAAAATATGAAAATAGATCAGCATAAAATTCTCTAATTAAATAAAATGTCAAAGAGAATTTTTGAAGACAATTAATAATGAATCTTAATTTGATGATTTAAATAATAATTTAAATCACACATATTATTTTCAATAATGAAAATAAGTCCATTAATGCATTTGGACTTCAAAAACACCTTGACAACATTTCAAGGTTGCATTTTACCCTAAATCAAGTATCCCCAAATCATTCTTAGTATTAACCTCTTACATGAAATATTAACGACATCGAAGGGGGAACAAACCCTAAAAATGGAATCATGCATAATTGCTTCTTTAACCATTGCCCTTATCGGACAATGATGCTATTTTTCAGAACAAGAGGACAAGGGTCAGTCCATACCTTCCAAGCTGCAGAACTTTGCGGTGTTCAGGCAAGTTCATCACTTGCTCATGTCATTTGAGTATTTTTATCAAATTACTTGCAAAGTATTATGGTTATCACTATTGCACAAAAATCAAAACCACTACTTTCATAACTATGAATATGACTATGTGGTGGGCAATGGAACCATGGATTGTGTGGATATGGTGGAGGTTCCATTGCACGGGCTTATATCCATCTAGGATTAAACAACAAATGTCGCCAGTGATTCTTGTGCCGTAATATCCGTGTTAACCATAAGATCCGGAGTGGGACGGAGTAGTCAAAAGTGTTTCCACCTCTCGTTCATCAACGGATGCGCTTTACCGTAGACACTTGTATCCGTCGGGGGCAAGCTGTAGGGCCGGGGAAGCCTTAAGCCCCCACGGCATAGTCCGTAGACACTTGTCGCTCGAAGTGCAAGCGGTGGGCTGGGAAGCCTTAAGTCCCCACGGTATTGCGGTCTATGATGGGTTGCAGCTACCGGCGAAGGAGTTTGGTTAACGAGTCCCAAACTGTTGTCGTGGTCGGGGTCCATCCTTAAGTGGTATAAGAGGACCGACGAGGACCCAGGGTCGGGGTATGCAACAAAGGGTGGGTGTTCGAGGTAGCGGAGGAACATGATGGGCTAGACCTTATACCGGGCCTCACACCTAAGGAAGTGTGGACGGGAAAGCTGCCCGGTTGGCACCAAGGTTAAGATCTCTTATGGGTAAAGCAACACACCTCTCGAGAGCGTAAGAACTGTGACCTGTCACTCCCTGTTCCGGGATTGAGGAACTGCGAACGCGGCCGGAAAGGAGCTCCATGAAGTTCTAGTAAACCGGTGAAGGCTGACGGACATAGCTCTTTGAAATAAAAGCAATCTATTGAAGAAATGTTTATCAAAACTTGCATTAATATTAGACTTTCTGGTCTAATATCGTAGCTAGTGCATTAAACACCTCTTATCTATAATGAACTTGTTGAGTACGCTCGTACTCATACCACTCTTAAACCCCATGCTTAGATTGTCTGCACCATCTGGAGGAGGACAACGACAACCATGATGGAGCCGATATCATCGGCTACGAGGAACCGAGACCTCTCGGGAGGAGTGGAAGGCGTAGACTACATCATAGTCTATGGATCCGGAGAGGCTTCCGGAGGAGAACAAGCCTAAGGATATCAGGAGGAGTAGTAGTAGCCGAGCAGCGCGAACTCTTACTATTTAGCTGCTCGTTTAAATAAATGTTTAGTTTAATGAGACAATGGTATTGTAAGTTAAGTTGGGTTCGCCTCGAACCCGGGAGTTATCCTCTCGGAACCCAAGAGGAGCTCCGAGACGACTTGTGTATGATGATTGTAATAATATGTGAATGAGTTATGGACCCTGCTATGTTCCGTTGTACTACTACGAGGGATGTAATATTTGCGGAATGGTACTTCGCGAATGTTATATCAACGACCGGCATACTACAACATGCGAGTGGTATGCGGTGGTCACCACGGTTGGTATCGAGCAAAAGCTTTGACCTTAGGTTGGAACCTAGTAAATGGGACTAAACGTTAGGAGTCAAATAGGATTAGTAAAGAATTCTCTAAAAATATGGTGTATATTCAATTGAGAATACAACAATCATATCTTTTAGTGCGATAATTCTTTATTATCTCTATTATGATGCATTATTACTAATCTTATAATCTTTCTATTTCTACAGCCAACATGGCAAGTGCACGACCGGGAAGAAACGTGAAAGTTATGGATTCCACATTGAACGAATACCAAGGAGGACTTGCTGATATCCTACGAGCCATGTTACTAGAATTTGGGTGCGATTCCCAAATTCCAGTAAAGAAGTACATGTTTTATGATGGTCCGGTGTTGGCCAAGTGCAGAGTAGGACTGCGACTTCCCGAATCTTTGGGAATGAGCGTAGTCATGCCAGCTGGGGAAGCAAGGACAACCAATACAGCTTATCATATAGCTGTTATGAGAGCCATATCCGATATTCGGGAGCATAATACGAAAGAGCTTATGGGTTCCGAATTCACCCACATTCCTCATATGGAGGAGGACAATGATCCCATGCTGAACCATTTCAAATATGCCAAAAGTAAACCAGCTGAAGCAGCCAAATACATGGATAACAGCCGTAACTTCATATCATTACTCTTTCAGCTGAATCATCATCTGATAGGAGCTATTGATACGATGCTAGAGGAATTTACCGAACCCAAGGAGGAGAGTAGGGGGAAAGAACCTATGGAGAATGTAGTGCACACACCAGTTTATTCAGCTGGTGACTACATCAGCTTTGATCCACTTGCACGTGAACCTACACCTGCTACACCTGGGAACTACCTGAATAGTTCCTATGGGGGATACGAAGGCGGAGCGGAATCCGGAAACAACCGGCGTTCCGAGACTCCGATCGAGAATTCTAGGGGTTGGCGTTGGGGTAGTGATACTGGAACCCATAGTACTACTCGAGTATTATGATGGAGAGATGAACGATGATGCAACAACCCAGAACCAGAGCTATCCTAGTAATGAAGGAGTGGATGGAGGATATCCGACACAGGTTGAGTCGGGTATGGGTTTCGGTAACCCTTATGGTGGGGCTACAGGAGAGTACACCCGATGGGTGGACTATGATGCACTCAACGATCGGTTTGTGAACACCGATTTCTCCTTAGGGTCATCATCGGATTCGGACTACAAGCCAACGGGGAGACCTTATGTTCCGGGGTCTATCGGGAGGACGACACGTTCGACCTGGATGGAAGCCCGGAATGTATCGGGAGTGAATACCGAGTAGAAGTCCACCGGGGGCGTGGCTATAATACACAAGTACCACGTGTATTATAGTTTGTAATATTTGTATAAATTTGTACATATACTTTAATAAGTGAGTTTGCATACTCACATCGACTTGAGTATTGTAATAAGACCACTTATGTATGTATATACAGGGTATATGTTTTGTATGATTTGGATTTGCTTCTTGATTTCCATTGCGTGACTAGTTCTGTGCACAATGTTGAGCTCAGAAAACTTGCGCATGGAGTAATTATGAGTATCATCTTGTGTTGCAGAACTAGGGGAATTATGTCGGGAACGTTAGGAAACGAGACTGAAGTGCAGCGCATGGAGCGCGAAGCAAAGGAGAAGGAAGAGGCTGAGGGTGCAGCCAGAGATCAGTTTCCACCACCACCACCACCCATGACGCAGCAAAACTTTATCCAGTACATGCAACTGGCGGAAGAGAGGCAGCGTGTAACACTGGAGCTGCGGAACAAATTCCTTCGAGGATCCGATGCGGCAGAATAGGGTGGAGAGACCCGAGAACCAGGGAGTCACATTAGCGGACTTCCAAAACACCAAGCCGATATCTTTCGCATACGCGCCCGAGCCGATGGACGCGGAAGATTGGCTAATGGATACCGAGCGCAAGCTCAACACCGTTGGATGCAATGACCAAGAGAAGGTCCGATATGCTACCCATCCGCTATGTGGACCTGCCGCATCATGGTGGGACAACATTGTAGCCGTGTATCCGGCGGAGAAAGGTATTTACCGGGAGGAGTTTGCAAGGAAATTCAGGGAATCCAATGTCCCTGAAAGTATCGTGGAACTGAAGCGTCGAGAGTTCGAGAGTCTCGAGCAGAAGGATAAGGCAATCCTGACCTATGTCAGGGAGTTTTCCAAGCTGTCCCGGTACGCGATTGAGGAAGTCAATACCGAGGACAAGAAGAAGAAGAGATTTCTGAGGGGGTTAAGTCCCCAGTTCAAGGTACAGCTACGGATGATGAGAGCAACGGAATTCCAAGAGTTGGTGGATGCAGCCATCACTCTTGAAGATGACTTTAAACAACTGCAAGAAGAGAAGAGGAAGAAGGCCAAGTTTGAGCCTAAGAGGTTTGTTAGTAACAAGCCCAATACCAGCTTGAGTTTCAAGCCACGGTATAACAACAACAACAACAACAACAACAACAACAACAACAACAACAACAACAACAACAACAACAACAACAACAACAACAACAACAACAACAACAACAACAACAACAATTAGAGGAGGAACCAAGGATATCAGTCTGCAAATCAGATTATATGCCATTCCTGTGGTTTAAAAGGACATGTCATGAAGGATTGTAAGAAACCCAAGATCATATGCTTTGGGTGTCGTCAGGAGGGGCACATGCTCGAAGGACTGCCCCAAGAAGAATAGTGGAGGAGGAGGAAATCGAGGAAACACCGGAGGGAATTGGAAGAATAAGAAGCCCTTCGGCAAGCTGAACTGTACCAGTCTGGAGGAGGTGGTCAATTCTGACCAGGCGGTGATAGGTACGCTCCAGATACTCACTCATCCTGGCAAAGTACTTTTTGATACTGGTGCAACTACATCATTCATTTCTCAACAATTCATCATTAAACATGGGATTAGTTGCACTAAGTTAGATACACCCATAACCATACTTTCTGCGGGGAGAATGATATTAGTAACCCATGCCAAACAAAAACAAGTCATTATGATCAATAAGTGCGCGTTTGACGCGGACCTGTTCATTTTACCGATGAAGGACATTGATGTCATTCTCGGTATGAACTAGTTGGAATCTAATGGAGCATTGATCGACTGTGTGAACAAGACGGTGTCTTTGAAAAGCCCCGATGGAAGTAGAATGATCTACCAAGGCGACAAACATACACAGATTGAAGTTGAGCTACAACTAAATAGCATGAAGGAGGTGAAGTTAGAAGATATACCTGTAGTAAATGAATTCCAGGATGTGTTTCCTGCGGAATTACCTGGTATGCCACCAGATAGGGAGATAGAATTCACTATCGACCTAATTCCAGGAACAGCTCCGATTGCCAAAGCACCATATAAAATGGGGCCTAAGGAATTGAAAGAACTGAAGGAGCAATTGGATGACTTGGAACAAAAGGGATTCATTCAAGAAAGTGTTTCACCATGGGGATCACTCCGTGATCTTCGTGGATAAAAGGGATGGAGGAAGAAGGATGTGCGGAGACTACGGAAATCGAACAACGTCACAATCAAGAACAAGTACCCACTTCCAAGAATACAAGATCTATTTGATCGAGGTTAGAGGAGCGGGAGTCTTTTCCAAGATTGATCTAAGATCCGGTTATCACCGAGATAAAGATCAAGAAGGAGGACGTTCCGAAAACTGCCTTTGTCTCAAGGTATGGACACCATGAATACCTTGTAGTACCTTTTGGATTAACCAATGCCCCGACAATATTCATGAATCTCATGAATAAGATCTTCATGCCATATCTTGACAAGTTTGTCATCGTATTCATCGATGATATCTTGATATATTCCAAGAACAAGGCAGAACATGCCGATCATTTGAGGTTAGTGTTGCAAACACTAAGGGAACACCAACTTTATGCAAAACTCAGTAAGTGTGAATTTTGGCTAGATCAAGTGGAATTTCTTGGTCATGTCATTAGTAAAGATGGGATCGCTATCAACCCGAGCAAGGTAGCAGCAGTTTTAGAATGGGAAGCACCCAAGACTGTCAAGGAGATCCGAGGATTCCTAGGAATGGCGAGGATATTATCGGAGATTCATTGAAGGATTCTCCAAGATAGCGAGGACCAATGACGAAGGCTGTTAAGAAAGAACACACCATTCGTGTGGTCGGAGGAGTGTGAGAAGAGTTTTCAAACTACGAAGGAAAAACTCACCACGGCACCGGTGTTAGCGAGTTCCTCGAAGTCGGCAAGGACTACACCGTGTACTGTGACGCATCCAAACATGGATTGGGTTGTGTACTCATGCAAGATCGGAAAGTGATATCTTATGGATCGAGACAACTCAGACCTCATGAAGTGAACTATCCAACACATGACTTGGAATTAGCAGCGGTCGTATTCGCACTTAAAACATGGAGACATTTTCTCTATGGAGCTAAGTGTGAGCTCTATACCGATCATAAAAGCCTCAAATATTTCTTCACTCAGAAGGAACTCAATATGAGGCGAAAAGATGGCTAGAATTGATTAAGGATTATGATCCGACAATCAATTACACACCAGGGAAGGCTAATGTTGTAGCGAGATGCCCCGAGTAGGAAGAGTACTTGGAGGAGTGGAACAAGAAATATCACCGGAGTTGAGGAAGGAAATAAGTCAAGCCCAAATACAACTTTGGGAGAAGGAAGCCCATGAAGGATTATCGGCGTTGCAAGTAGCCGATGAGTTGAATGTCAACTCTGAAGAATGAGATAATGATGGGTCAGTTGGACGATCCATTCATTGTAGAAGAGATGAGGAGAATAGATGAGGGAAGACCATCAGAATTTCACCGTGGAGAATCTGGATCTTTGTGGTTCCAGAAGAGGATTTGCGTTCCGGATATTGCTGAAATCAAGGAAGTAATACTCCGGGAAGCTCATCAAACACCCTATTCCATACATCCGGGAAGTACAAAGATGTACATGGATTTAAAGGAACTATTTTGGTGGAATAACATGAAGAGGGAGATAGCACAATATGTGGCAGAATGCCATACCTGTCAGAGAGTGAAAGCAGAACACCAGAGTCCGGCAGGGAAGTTACAACCTTTACCTATTCCCGAGTGGAAATGGGAAGAGATAGGGATGGATTTCATCACCGGACTACCCATGACTAATAAAAAGAAGGACATGATATGGGTAATCGTGGACCGGTTGACGAAAAGTGCACACTTCTTAGCGGTAAACCAACAGGATAAAGGAGAGAAACTTATTGATATTCACATCAAAGAGATCGTGAGTAAACATGGAGTGCCTAAGAAGATAGTGTCGGATCGAGGATCCGTGTTCACATCAGCATTCTGGAAGCAGCTTCACGAAGCTTTAGGATCCAAGTTAGATTATAGTACCGCATATCACCCACAAACAGGCGGACAAACTGAGAGAACCAATCAGATCTTAGAAGATATGCTTAGGGCTTGTGCCCTAGACTTCGGAGGATCGTGGGAGGAGAATCTACCTTTAGCAGAGTTTTCATACAATAATAGTTATCAAAGCAGCATCAAGATGGCACCATTTGAAGCTCTGTATGGAAGGAAGTGTAGATCACCCATATGTTGGTATGAAGCCGGAGCAAGCAAAGAGTTCAACCCTGATTATGTCAAGGAAAAACAACAAATCATTGACATTATCAGAGACAGGCTCAAGATAGCCCAAAGTCGGCAAAAGAGTTATGCCGATCAAAAGAGAAGGACATGGGAGCCACAAGTTGGAGACATGGTTTATCTTAAGGTAAGCCCAATGAAAGGACTCCAGAGATTTGGAGTTAAAGGGAAACTCAGTTCTAGATTTATAGGACCTTTCAAGATACTGAGTCAGAATCGAGGTTTAGCCTTTGAGTTGGATCTACCGGGAAGGTTAGCTCAAGTTCATAATGTATTCCATGTGTCACAACTTCGGAAATGTTTGAAGACCCCAGATGAACCAATATCACATGAGGAGCTTGAGTTACAACCAGACTTGACATACATCGAGAAGCCAGCCAAGATTCTCGAGGAAAGCTGGAAACAACTCAGAAATAAGGCGATTAAGTATTGCAAGATACAATGGAAGCACCACCCTGATGACCCACAAGTATAGGGGATCGCAACAGTCTTCGAGGGAAGTATTACCCAATTTATTGATTCGACACAAGGGGAGACAAAGAATACTTGGAAGCCTCAACAACGGAGTTGTCAATTCGATTGCACTGGAAACGAGACTTGCTCGCAAGAGTTTTTCGGTAGTAACAGTTTTATAGCGAGTAGTAGTAGTGAAATAACGACAGCAGAGTAACAAAGACAGCAGTAGTGATTATAGTAAACAGCAGGATTAAAATACCGTAGGCACGGGGACGGATAACGGGCGTTGCATGGATGAGAGAAACTCATGTAACAATCATAGCAGGGCATTTGCGAGATAATAATAAAACGGTGTCCAAGTACTAATCAATCAATAGGCATGTGTTCCAATTATAGTCGTACGTGCTCGCAATGAGAAACTTGCACAACATCTTTTGTCCTACCGGCCGGTGGCAGCCGGGCCTCAAGGGAAACTACTTGGATATTAAGGTACTCCTTTTAATAGAGTACCGGAGCAAAGCATTAACACTCCGTGAACACATGTGATCCTCACGTTACTGCCATTCCCTCCGGTTGTCCCGATTTCTGTCAATTCGGGGCCATTGGTTCCGGACAGCAACATGTGTATACAACTTGCAGGTAAGACCGTAAACAATGAATATCATGATGAAATAATAACATGTTCAGATCTGAGATCATGGCACTCGGGCCCTAGTGACAAGCATTAAGCATAACAAGTTGCAACAATATCATAAAAGTACCATCTACGGACACTAGGCACTAGGCCCTAACAATCTTATGCTATTACATGACCAATCTCATCCAATCCCTACCATCCCCTTCGCCTACAACGGGGGAATTACTCACACATGGATGGGGGAAACATTGCTGGTTGATGGAGAGGCGTTGGCGGTGATGGCGGTGATGATCTCCTCCAATTCCCCCTCCCGGCGGAGTGCCGAACGGAGACTTCGACTCCCGCGACGGAGTTTCGCGATGTGGCGGCGTTACGGAGGGTTTACGGCGACTTCGACTTCCCCCGTGTGTTTTTAGGTCGAAACGAATAAGTAGTCCGAAGGAGGGCGTCGGAGGCCGGCCGAGGGGGCCACACCACCTGGCCGCGCGGGCCCCCACTGGGCCGCGCCGCCTGGTGGTGTGGGGCCCTCGGGCCTCCACTTCAAGTGCCCTTCTGGCTCCGTTAGTTTCCTGGGAAAATAGGGCCTTCTGCATAAATTCCGAGGTTTTTCCCGAAAGTTGGATTTACGCACAAAAACGAGACACCGGAGCGATTCTGCTGAAAACAGCGTTAGTCCGTGTTAGTTGCATCCAAAATACACAAATTAGAGGCCAAACAATAGCAAAAGTGTTCGAGAAAGTAGATACGTTTTGGACGTATCAACTCCCCCCAAGCTTAGCTTATTGCTTGTCCTCAAGCAATTCAGTTAACAACTGAGCGATAAAAGAACTTTCACGAACACATTTGCTCATATGATGTATATATTCTCATGACATGGCTAATACTTGAGCGAGTTCATAACAAGGTACATGCAAATAAGATCATCTAATAGCTATATCAATCATGAAGAGGTACCAACAATTAATAATAAGCATCATGAATCATGTATATTAGCAGGATTGCAATGCTCATAAGAGAGTATGATAAAGTGGTATCTCGCTTGCCTGTATTTGATTGGCAAAACATAAATGCCCGGGCACCTCTGGAGTTCATAGAAAGACTAGAAGTAGTGATTGTCAAAGATAAAAGCATCAAAGTTATACCACAATCAATCATATTTTGAGACAAGCATATTATACTAAGAATGACGAGTTGTGCTCTCAAGAAAGTGCTCAAAGAAAGGATGGAGACACAACATAAAAGTAAAAGATTGACCCTTCGCGAGAGGGAAGCGAGGGATTAACATGCGCTAGAGCTTTTCATTTGTAAAGCGGGAGTAAAATTATTTTGAGAGGTGTTTGTTGTTGTCAACGAATGGTAATGGGTACACTAACTACCTCGCCAACCGGACTTTCAAGAGCGGCTCCCATGAATTATTGCATATTTATTTGGCACTCCTTCCAACCTTTCTTGCACAAACCATGGCTAACCGAATCCTCGGGTGCCTGCCAACAGTCTCATACCATGAAGGAGTGCCTTTTTATTTTAGTTTAATTAATTCGGGACTGGGAATCCCATTGCCAGCTCTTTTTGCAAAATTATTGGATAAGCGGATGTGCCACTAGTCCATATGAGAGTCCGTCAAAAGTAAATGACAAGGTTGAAAGCTAAACACCACATACTTCCTCATGAGTTATAAAACGTTAACACAAATTGAGAAGCATTTTGAAGGTTTTAAAGGTAGCGCATGAGAATTTACTTGGAATGGTTTGAAATGCCATGCATAGGTATTTATGGTGGACACTCTGGAATAACTTGGTTTTCATGTGTTTGGAGGCACGAGCAGCGTTCCCGCTCAGTACAAGTGAAGGCTAGCAAGAGACTAGGGAGCGACAAATCAAGAGAGCGAAGAATCGTCATAATCATGCTTGCGGCAAAATAAATTAACTGAGGCATAAAAGTGATACAAGAACTCTGAAGCAATGTAAATCATTGAGGCTTAATTGAATTTTTGTTCAGTCATATGCATGCGTGAGCATGTGCCAAGTCAATATAAATGAATTATTCAGAGGAGGATACCACAATGCCATACTTACTTATGAATAAAACAATGCAAGCAAACATCCATGACATGCTACTCATATTAATAGATTGGAGCTAAACATGAGAGATCATAAACTACTAGACTTTCTCAAATAACATATACCTCACATGAACCAACTAATCATGCTCACATGGATGAGTATATGTACAAAAATGAAAACAAATAGAGCTCATACCAGCCTCTCACCATAATCAGATTGTCGTAGATCGTCATTATTGCCTTTTCACTTGTGTAGCTTGGATAATATGAAATGAAAACCACGCTCCAGCCACCGAAGACCATTGAACTCATGATGAACTTTACAAACCAAAGAAGAACAGCAAATATTTTTGGAGTTTTCAAATTGCAAATAAGAACAAGAGGAAACAAGCAAACAAAGCAAAATCTTTTTGGGTTTTCTTATAGCAACCTAGCAATAGCAAATAAAGCGAAACAGTTGCAAGAAACCAAAGCAAACAAATGGTGAAGAGAAACAACAGAAATATTTTTGGTCTTTTTGTGTTTTGGGAAAGAAATAAAGCAAAAACAAGAAATAGCAAACTAAAAGAAACACAGAAAAGCAAGATGGCAGAAATCTGCCAAAACTTGACAGCAGTACAGAAATCGATTTTTACAAAAATCTTACGTTGCTCAGTTCAAAAAGTGTTCAACTAATGAAAATTAGATAACAACCTGGGGAACCTGCACAAAAATTTTCAACTCAAAATAACGTTCTGGCTGTGCACACGAATTTTTACGGTAACAGCCCAGAATCTGTTTTCAGGCAGCACTTCCCCAAATATCATCTTCCTCTCATTAGAAAACCACCCAAAGAGACTAAACAAGTATATACAAGTATCCAGCAATCATAATATGAAAAGAATGAGTGATGCCGGTATACCTCCCCCCAAGCTTAGGCTTTTGGCCTAAGTGGAGTTCAACCCCAACGAGGGTCGTTCCTCGCCGGTGGGTAGTCCATGGAGTAGTCATAGTAAAGCTCCTGCGCAGAAGAAAAGCGTGGAGGCTCCGCATATCCACTATGTTGATGCGAGGAACTCGCTGCATCGGATGATGAGTCGAGGTGCTCCTCGACCTCTATGTCGTCTCTTGCATGTTGGCCTCCTCTCTCTATATGTGCATCTAGTGCACCTTCTGTGACCGACCAATCTCCCCTGGAATCAAGGTTAGACAAAACGAGCGCGAGCAATCTTACTAGTTTCTCAGTTTTCTTAGTTATTCTCCAAACTTTCTTATAAAATATCATCTTATAATACAGGTTACCCAAGTTGGAGGAATCTGAAACAAATTCATGTTTAATCATAGAGGCTATGTCAAGTTTTTCTATGGGGAATGGAATATCAAAATGATGAGGTTCTACATTATGAAAAGCTAGTAAACGGGAGGCGATGAGGCCTCCACACACTCCACCTTTCTCACGGTTAGTAGCAAGTCTATAAGCTATTAATGCCCCCAAATTATAAGCCCTACTATTTTGCAGTGCTGAAGCCAGAAAAGCCAAATCCGGGATAGAAAGTTTACTACCAATCCTTTTGGCGAGAACGCATTTGGTGATAAAATAAGCAAAGTAGCGGATAGCCGGGAGCTGAATACTAGTGATTTTACCACTTTCACCTGAGAAACTCCTTCCATCGCAAATCATCTTGTAAAGATCCGAGAGTTCTTGCGGCGATCCCCTTATCTTCTCGCACGACCCCCATTGCGGTATTCTAATTGCTGCACAAAAAGCACTAAATGGCAAGTTGACGGTTTTATTGTAAATTTTATACTGGACCGTGGGGTTAGATCGCGACCAATTAAACTTGAAATCCTGCACAAAAGCCATAGTTAATTTTACATATTGTCTTGGCTCTCCTTCAACAAAGTCACTCAGCCCTGCACGAGAAATTAGAGTTTGAACATCTTCAAATATCCCCGCGCTTCTCATGAAATCCGCGCACGGGTAGTAAGAGGGGTATACTCCCTCTTCACGATTGACTATCATAACTTGTTGGATTTCCAATTCTTGCTGGTTCAAGTGATATCTATTCCATTCCATTTTCTGAAATTTCAACAACCAATATAAAAATTTGATTTGGTGAAATAAAATTGAGGGAAACTACCATAGGAACTTGCTAGAGTACTAATCATGCATCAAAACTAGTTTCTACCACTTAGAACAAGCATGCAAGCTCACTAAACATGTTACCTACAGCAGCAAAATATTCAAGATATACTCAACCAAACAAAATTCTACTTGGATGGGTGGAGGAGTCACATACCGAAGAGCAAATGTGCCAAATTTCGAGACAGAAATCTGGGCTGAGCAAAGAGATCGAGAAATCTGGAGCTCTGGAGCAAAAACGCGAGAGAGATGAACTTGGTACGAGTTTTTTCGGGAGAGAGAAGGTGCTGGGAGAAAGAGATGACAAAGTGGGGCAAGGAGGGGCCCACACCACATGGTGGCGCGGCCACCTCCTTGGCCGCGCCGGCCTGTGGTTTGGCGCCCTCTAGTGCCCCACAGGTCATCCTCTGGTGCTCCCAGGTGCCTCGTCGAAAAATAGGACCAACGGTATAATTTTCGCGAATTTTTGAAAACTTTGAAAAATGCACATTTTCTGGGTATTAGGTTTATTATTACTAGCCAGGAAAATTTTTGAAATCTCAAATCTACTAAGAAACTTTGCAAATTAAAAGTGCTACAGCAACTAAAGCAAGTGGAGAAAGAAAGAGAGAGATGTTGTTTACCTCCTCTATGCATATAAAAGGTATTTGTTAACAAGGTTGATCAAGTCTTGCCACCAAATAAATTTTACGTAGCATATGAAGAAATAAACCTCAAATCAATCATGTTACCTTGAATTGTATTGATATGGATCCAATCACAAGAGTTTGATATTCTTCTTTAGGCTCATATATAGGACAATCGATGGATCCCACTTTGATAGTTCTCACATGAGAAATAGTATTAACTCCGCACGCTTTTTCAATTCTCTTGGGGAAATAGACGGTGTGTTCCTTATCATCAACATTGAAAGTAACCTTTCCTTTATTGCAATCAATAACAGCCCCTGCGGTGTTAAGAAAAGGTCTCCCAAGAATAATAGACATATTATCATCTTCGAGGCATTTCCAATACAACAAAATCGGTTAATATCAAGCAGTTAGTAGTAACTTGAACAGGAACATTCTCACATATACCAACAGGAATAGCAGTAGATTTATCAGCCATTTGCAAAGATATATCAGTAGGTATCAACTTATCTAAGTAAAGTCTCTTATAAAGAGAGAAAGTCATAACACTAACACCGGCTCCCAAGTCACATAGAGCAGTTTTGACATAATTATTCTTAATAGAACAAGGAATAGTAGGTATACGTGGGTCGCCCAACTTCTTTGGAATTTTGCCATTGAAAGAGTAATTAGCAAGCATAGTGGAAATTTCCTCATTGGGGATTTTCCTTTTGTTAGTAACAATATCTTTCATATACTTTGAATAAGGAGGCAATTTAATAGCATCGGTCAAAGGGATTTGCAAGAATAAAGGTTTCATCCAATCGCAGAATTTATTATAATGTTCTTCTTCCTTTGATTTTAGTTTCTTAGCAGGAAAAGGCATTGGCTTTTGCACCCAAGGTTCTCTTTCATTACCATGTTTCTCAGTAATAAAATCTTCTTTAGTATACTTTTTATTTTTAGCATGCTTTTCGGGTTCTTCTTCAACCTCTTCTTTATCGGGAGTATCATTCTTATCATTATCTTCACTATTATCCTGTTCATTACCACTTTCGGTTTCAGCATCGAAATAGAAATACTATTAGGATCATTAACGGGTTCGGAGGATTCTACAACATTTTTATGTTTCTTCTTCTTTTTCCTAGAATGAGCTCTAGGTTCAATGCGTTGAGAATCTTGTTCAATTCTTTTGGGATGCCCTTCAGGATATAGAGGATCCTGGGTAGAGACACCACCTCTAGTTGTTACTTCATAAGCATGTTTCTCTTTAGAATTACTCCCTAACAAATCATTTTGCACTTTAGTGAGTTGATCAATTTGAGTTTGAATCATATGAAAATGTTTAACAAGCATCTTAACATCATTGGAGGTTCTCTCCACAATATCATGCAATTGACTAATAGCTTGAGAATTTTCCATTAGATGATTCTCTACTCTCATATTAAAATTTTCTTGCTTAACAATATAATTATCAAACTCATCTAAGCATTGTGCAGGAGGTTTCGAATACGGAATATCTTCCTTAGTAAAGCGTTGAAGGGAGTTTACCTCAATCATGGATGAAGGGGGAATTATCTCACATATATCTTCTATAGGAGGTAGATTCTTCACATCTTCAGATTTAATACCTTTCTCCTTAAGTGACTTCTTGGCTTCCCTCATATCTTCATCATTCAATTTAATTAAACCCCTCTTCTTCACTATTGGCGTTGGAGTTGGTTCGGGCGTATTCCAATCATCATAATTCCGGCCTATTTTAGCCAATAATTCTTCAGACGTCGTCCGGAGTTCTTTTCCCGAAAACACAACCAAGCACAACTATCCGGGTATGCCCTAGACTCAATGGTTAGTCCACTATAAAATATATCAAGTAAATCATGCTTTTCTAAATCATGGTCGGGCAAAGCTCTAATAAGAGAGCAAAATCTCGCCCAAGCCTCGGGCAATTTCTCCTCATCTCCCCGATCAAAATTATAAACTCTCTCGCAAAGCGACATGTTGAGCACTAGCGAGGAAAGTACTTGCGGAAGAAAACATCAAGCAATTCTTTCGGACTTTTAATAGAACTAGGTGGCAAATTATTATACCAAGTTTTAGCGTCATCCTTTAATGAGAATGGAAAGATTTTAGCAACAAAGTAAGTACGCTTCTTAACATCATCAGAAAACAAGCTACTCAAAGTAGATAACTCAGTCATGTGTTCAACAGCACTTTCTTTTTCAGTACCACAGAAAGGTGTTTTCTCAACAATAGCTATATGAGATAGATCAAGAGAAAAATCATAATCTTTATCCCTAATGTTTATAGGGGATGTGGCAAATTTAGGATCAGGAGACAGTTTATATCTAACAGTGTGTTCTGCAAGCAACTTTTTAATTTTTCTTGCATCAGTAGTAGCATTACATTTTTCAATAAAATCATCATCAAGCTCCACATAATCTTCCTCAAGATCATCACTAAAATAATCAAGTTCAGGTGAACTAACAGGTGTAGTAGCATTAGGAGTTCCAGTATTTTCAATTTGTCTAGATTTAGCAATTGTAGCATCTAGAAAGGATCCCAATGAACCACTATCATCAAGCACAGCAGAAACATTATCAATATTATGAGAGTGTTCAGATTCAGCAGATATACCCGCATGCGAAGCATGTGGCGGTGAAACAAGTTTATCAATCACAGATGGTGAATCAAGTGTAGCGGAGGTACTCAGAATTGTACCTTTTCTTGTAGTGGATGGTAATATGGCGATCTTAGTATCGCGAGGTTTACCCATGATGGAGAATTTGCAGCGGACAATATCAATCCAAGTGAACTTCCAAATAAAGCTATGTTCCCCGGCAACGGCGCCAGAAAATAGTCTTGATGACCCACAAGTATAGGGGATCGCAACGGTCTTCGAGGGAAGTATTACCCAATTTATTGATTCGACACAAGGGGAGACAAAGAATACTTGGAAGCCTTAACAACGGAGTTGTCAATTCAGTTGCACTGGAAACGAGACTTGCTCGCAAGAGTTTTTCGATAGTAACAGTTTTATAGCGATAGTAGTAGTGAAATAACAGACAGCAGAGTAACAAAGACAGCGAGTAGTGATTATAGTAAACAGCGAGGATTAAAATACCGTAGGCACGGGGACGGATAACGGGCGTTGCATGGATGAGAGAAACTCATGTAACAATCATAGCGGGGCATTTGCGGATAATAATAAAACGGTGTCCAAGTACTAATCAATCAATAGGCATGTGTTCCAATTATAGTCGTACGTGCTCGCAATGAGAAACTTGCACAACATCTTTTGTCCTACCAGCCGGTGGCAGCCGGGCCTCAAGGGAAACTACTGGATATTAAGGTACTCCTTTTAATAGAGTACCGGAGCAAAGCATTAACACTCCGTGAACACATGTGATCCTCACGTTACTGCCATTCCCTCCGGTTGTCCCGATTTCTGTCACTTCGGGGCCATTGGTTCCGGACAGCAACATGTGTATACAACTTGCTGGTAAGACCGTAAACAATGAATATCATGATGAAATAATAACATGTTCAGATCTGAGATCATGGCACTCGGGCCCTAGTGACAAGCATTAAGCATAACAAGTTGCAACAATATCATAAAAGTACCATCTACGGACACTAGGCACTAGGCCCTAACAATCTTATGCTATTACATGACCAATCTCATCCAATCCCTACCATCCCCTTCGCCTACTGATGAGGACATCCCTACCTCACTACTACCTCCGTCATTAGCAAATGAAGATGAACCTGCTGTGAAGCTCAAGTCCAATGAAGTTCGGATTGGACCAATTACAAGAGCTCGTGCGAAGCTACTTAAACAACAGGTGAACTTGTTTCTAAACGATACTTTGATTGATGAGAACTTTATACTGCCTAAGTCCTATTACTTATGTATCATCGGGTATCAAGAGGAGACATGCATCGCACGAGGAGAGGAGCAGGCTGGACGTGAAGACGGACATCAAGAAGGCCGTGAAGGCTGGACATGGAGCTGGACATGAAGATATCTCATGGACGCGCGAGGGAGGAGCGGGAGGAATGCGCGAGAGGAGAAGAAGAAGTCCGAGGCCGGTCCGAGACCCGGTCCGACCGGCCACCCGACCGGGCCGCCCGGTCCCCGGCCCGGTCGACCGGTCGTAAACCGGCCACCAACCGGGAGGAAATTTATCGTACCGGAGCGAGACCGGAAACTCGCAGCTTTCCCGGTTTCCGACCGGTCGACCGGACCCCGACCGGACCGCCCGGTCCACAGCCCGGTTGACCGGACCACGGACCGGATCGCCCGGTCCACGGCCCGGTCGACCGGATTCCGGACCGGACCGGTCCGAGTCCGTCTCGACCAGATCTATTCCGGGTCGGTTATTTTTGTATCTTTTCGACCAGAACTCGTCCCGGACACCTATATAAGTGCCCAGGACGCCCCCTAGATGCTTTAGACCACGTTTAAGATAAACCCTAGTTCTTAGTTGTTTGCACTTGCAAAACTATTGAATTCCCTACACCATATTGCTTGGATATTGTGTAGATCCCGTTTAAGTCTTGTGTGATCTGTTGTTCCATTGGGAATTAGACGGTTGCAACTTACCGCTTCGTGGTCGGCGGCTACGTGCGCAAGTGTGTGGAGTTGCGAATATCTTGCGGGGTTGAGAGCTGTTGCATTGGCGACGAGGACCAATCGAGAGATCTCGTTGCGTCATACAAGTTATCATCCACTACATCGTCGTGTTCCTCCGCTGCCATCACCCCGTGATCATCATCACCTCCGTTGCTTACTGAGAAGATCGGGCCACCCCATATCATCTTGGTATCAGATTTCCAGTTTTCCTCGGTAAGCCATCCACAATCCACCCCATCGTTGAGTTGTGAGTGTTTTCCTATCCAGAAAAAGCCATAAAAAAAAAATTAGGGTTAGGGTTTGCCATAGCCTTAGATTGCACTAATTTCGAGTTTTAGTTGCTTTTCGTAGTTGTTTTTGCGTATCTTTATCTTTCTTCTAGTAGAATTGTTAGGGTTTGCGTTTCCCTATCATCTTGTGTCTAGTTTATTCTAGTGTGTCAGTTTTGTTGCTCCGAGTCCACATAGCGTACAGTGTGCTTGTTCCCAACCATAGACACAGCCTATCGATATAAAGTGACTAGGAACTTCCCCAGAAGAGACTAGTTTTCCCGCTCGACAGGCTGCTCGTTAGGGTTTTGGTGCTTTGCAATTTCTGTTGGCCGTGTTATCAAGGAGTTGAGTCAAAAAAAAAAAAAAGCAAAAAGAGCTACATAGCTGCGTGTGTTATACAAAAAGAAAAATAAAAAAGAAAAGTGTTGTGCTAGTTGAATCAAGTGAAGGCCTAAGTTACTTTACTGCACCCGTAGTTGAGCAATCTTGTGCCTGTCTCATTGAGCTTTGCTAGCGTCTCTCTAGTGCATTGCAACCTTTCCCACATATAGTTGCATTGCCCCATTATATCGCCTTGTGTGAGTATCTTTGGTTGTCTACGGTCAGCGCTAGAGCTTGTTATTGGTGCAAATAGGTAGCCTACCTACAGCCCCACATATATCCTGCTTTGTCGTGTGATTGTTCTTATACCCTTGATATTCGCTTCGCTACATCCGTGCACTAGTTGTTCCTACAAGTGGTAAGCAACACTAATTTACTTTGGAACGGTAAGATTTCCTTTTCTTATCAGTTTTGAGTGAGTTGTGAGAATACCACCATATATTTTTGATTTAGTGCACTAACCTACTAATCATGTCTGCTAGTGATAATAAGATTGTTAACCAGGAAAATAAGAATTCGGCAGATATCGTCACATGGAGGGAGTATGAAGCTCTTCGTAACGAGATGCGACGTGAATTCCGCACTAAGGATGATGAGCTTAAGGATACAGTTGACGAGATCAAACAGACGCTGGATGCTACTAATATCACCGTCACTGGATTGGCTGATCAAATGACCGATATACAGCGCACTCTTTCCGATATGCGCCTTACTATTGAGAATTTGACTACACAACAACAACAAGACGATGATGAAGATCCTGAGCTTGAAGATGACGCACACAATGCTCGTGGTGCGCCTCATGGTCATCGTCCGCGTGGTCGGGCTCCACTTGGCCGTAATGGTCGTGGGCAAGATGAAGAAGATGGATTGGGTAAGCCCAAGTTTTCCATACCCAAGTTTGAAGGGGAGCTGATGTTGAAGAATATCTCACTTGGGAGCTCAAGATTGAGAAGTTATGGAGCTTACATCCCAACTACTCTGAAGATAAGAAGATCAAGCTTGCTTCTTCCGAATTTGATGGTTATGCATTACGTTGGTGGGATTCTTTGATTCGTAACCGCGACGAAGATGGTGCACAACCTATCCGTACATGGCGTGCTATGAAGGAGGTTATGACTTCTCGTTTTGTGCCTACAAATTACATGCGGAATATATTTGATAAGCTAACACTATTGAGGCAAGGTGTGAAGACTGTTGATGAGTACTACATGGAGATGGAGATGCTTATGCAGCGTGGTCGTGTCCGTGAGTCTCTAGAGATGACAATGCAGCGTTTTCTCAATGGATTGAAGTATGATGTTAAAGGCATTGTTCGTCATTACACCTACACCGATATGAATCAATTGTTACATCATGCAAGAGAAGCTGAATCACGGTTGGTCGAAGAAGCAAAGGTTAAAGGACGTGCTACGGGAGCTGGGCGTTTTACACCCCGCGCGCCCTCTACGGCGCCGGCACCGTCGACGCGCTCCGTTCCTTACTCTACTCCGCCTAGCAAACCGGTCTCCAATGTATCTAATGCAAAGAAGTCCGAATCTGCGGCAAGTATGAGTGGTTCTAGTGTGTCTACAACGCGCAACCGCGATATGCTTTGCCATACATGTGGTGGCAAGGGTCACTTCAAGAGAGATTGTCCTAACCGCAAAGTCATGTTTATCAATGAGGACAATGAGTATGAGACTCGGAGATGATGTTGATCCAAATGCTCCGGACGATGATGACTATGACACCGATGGTGAAGATGCATATCCTTCTAATGCTCGTACCATTGTTGTGTCGCAGCGTGCTCTTAATGTGTTGCCTAGTGCATCTACTCAGCGCTGCAATTTGTTCCAAACCAAAGCTTTGGTTGGTCCTGACAAGGCTTGCAAGGTCATTATTGATGGCGGGAGTTGCCGCAATTTAGCAAGCAAGGAGTTATGTACCAAGCTGAAGTTGAAGTACCTACCGCACCCGCATCCATATTATATTCGGTGGTTGAGCGACGAGTGGTGAGATGAAGGTAAACCATATGGTGCGTGTTGAGTTTGAGATTGGACCGTATAAGGATTGCATTGATTTTGATGTGGTTCCTATGACGGTTTGTCACCTCTTATTGGGTCGGCCTTGGCTCTATGACCGTTCCGTGCAACATAATGGCCGCGCCAATACATATCACTTGGAGTACAAGGGCAAGAAAATTAACTTACGACCTATGTCACCACAACAGATTGTCAATGAGTCTCGTCAGAAGATTGAAGTGAATTTGGAGGATGCACCTCTAGATAGGCGAGAGAATTGTAATGTCGTGAGTGATATAACGAAAAGTGAGAGAGTGAATTCCTTAGTTTCATTAGCCACCAAAGAAGACATGAGAGAATTTAGTGAGGATCCTACGGCCATGCCTCTTGTGCTTTTGTATAGGGGTACGGTTTTGGTTTCTAACGACATGACCCCTCTTCCTCTTGGTGTTTCTAGTGTTTTGCAGGAATTCGGCGACGTGTTTCCGGAGGAGGTACCCGCAGGACTACCACCATTGCGAGGTATTGAGCATCAAATTGACTTGATTCCCGGAGCATCGCTGCCCAATAGGGCGCCATATCGCACTAATCCCGAAGAGACGAAGGAGATACGGAAGCAAGTACAAGCGCTACTCGACAAAGGTTATATCCGCATAAGCCTTAGTCCTTGTGCTCGTTCTCGTTATTCTTGTTCCTAAGAAAGATGGTACTTGGCGTATGTGCGTAGATTGTAGAGCTATAAACAACATTACTATTCGATATCGTCATCCTATTCCCCGTTTAGAGGATATGCTAGATGAATTGAGTGGTGCTCGCTGTGTTCTCTAAAATTGATTTGCGTAGTGGTTATCATCAAATTAGGATGAAAGAAGGGGATGAGTGGAAAACCGCCTTTAAAACAAAATTTGGTTTATATGAGTGGTTAGTAATGCCTTTTGGGTTAACTAATGCACCTAGCACTTTCATGAGACTGATGAACCATGTTTTGCGTGAATTTATTGGCAAATTTGTGGTTGTGTATTTTGATGACATATTAATCTACAGCCGCAATGAATCTGATCATACTATACATATTCGACATGTTTTGCAAGTGTTGCGTGATAATCAACTCTATGGTAATCTTGAGAAGTGCACATTTTGCAAAGATAAGGTCATATTTCTGGGTTATGTTGTCTCTAAGCATGGAGTAGAAGTAGATGTGTCTAAAATTGAAGCTATTCAAAATTGGCCTACTCCCATGAATGTGAGTCAAGTTAGAAGTTTTCATGGTCTAGCTGGGTTTTATCGCCGTTTTGTGCCCAATTTTTCTACTATTGCTGCACCTTTGAATGAATTAACTAAAAAGGGTGTTGTCTTTGAGTGGGGCGTTGCCCAAGATCATGCTTTTGATGAACTGAAACGATTGTTAACTTCTGCACCGTTGCTTGCACTTCCTGATTTCAATAAGCAATTTGAGATTGAATGTGATGCTAGTGGTATTGGAATTGGTGGTGTGTTGATGCAAGAGGGTCGCCCAATTGCATATTTTTCCGAGAAATTATCTGGTGCTAAGTTGAACTATCCTATATATGATAAAGAATTGTATGCTTTAATTAGAGTTCTTGAGGTTTGGCAACATTATTTGTGGCCAAAAGAATTTATTATACATTCTGATCATGAAGCTTTAAAATACCTGAAAGCCCAATCTACTTTGCATAAGCGTCTAGCTAAGTGGGTTGAGTTCATTGAGTCTTTTCCATACATCATTCAACATAAGAAGGGAAAAGATAACATTGTTGCTGATGCTCTATCTAGGAAGAATATGCTATTAACTCAACTTGATGTTAAAATTCCTGGTTTAGAGATACTATGTGATTTGTATGCTACTGATCATGATTTTGCTGAACCATATCGCTTATGTGCTCTTGGTAAAGCATGGGAAAAATATCACATACATGATGGGTTCTTGTTTCGAGCTAACAAACTATGTGTTCCGGAATCGTCCGTGCGTTTGCTCTTATTGCGGGAATCACATCGTCGGAGGTTTGATGGGTCACTTTGGGCGTGAGAAGACGCTACTCATGCTAGCTGACCACTTTTATTGGCCAAAGATGAGGCGGGACGTGGATAGATATGTGAGGAGATGCATTACTTGCAACAAGTCCAAGTCCAAGCTGAAGCCTCACGGTTTGTATACTCCGTTACCGGCACCTACTACACCATGGGAGGATATAAGTATGGATTTTGTGTTGGGTTTGCCGCGTACTAAAAGAGGCCATGATTCTATATTTGTGGTAGTGGACAGATTTTCTAAAATGTCACACTTTATTGCCTGCCACAAAAGCGACGATGCGTCGCATATTGCTAACCTGTTTTTCAGGGAGATTGTTCGACTACATGGAGTCCCGAAGACTATTGTTTCTGATCGTGATGTGAAGTTCATGAGCTACTTCTGGAAGACACTTTGGGGAAAGCTCGGGACAAAGCTACTATTCGAGTACTACTTGTCATCCTCAAACCGATGGTCAAGCCGAGGTGGTGAATCGAACCTTGTCACAAGCTGTTGCGATCCATGATCAAGAAGAACCCGAAGGAGTGGGAAGAGTGTTTGCCGCATGTGGAGTTTGCTTACAACAGGGCGGTACATTCTACCACGGAGCTGTGTCCTTTTGAGGTGGTGTATGGTTTCAAACCCATTACTCCACTTGACTTGTTGCCTTTGCCCATACATGAGAGAGTTAATATGGAGGCATCCAAGAGGGCAGATTTTGTGCGTAAGATCCATGAGAAGACTAAAGAGTTGATCGAGAAGAAAGGCAAGAGCAATGCTGCAAGGATGAACAAGAAGCGCAAAGAGATGTTGTTCAAGCCTGGTGATTTGGTCTGGGTACATTTTCGCAAGGATAGGTTCCCGAAGCTGCGGAAGTCTAAGTTGAAGCCGCGTGGTGCTGGTCCTTACAAAGTGCTTGCCAAGATCAATGATAATGCATACTCGATAGATCTTCCGGTTGATGAGTTTGGTGTCAGTAATTCTTTCAATGTTGCTGATTTGACACCATATGACGGAGAAGACCTTGGAGCGTCGGGGTCGACGCCTTTTGAAGGGGGGAGATGATGAGGACATCCCTACCACACTACTACCTCCGTCATTAGCAAATGAAGATGAACCTCGTTGTGAAGCTCAAGTCCAATGAAGTTCGGATTGGACCAATTACAAGAGCTCGTGCGAAGCTACTTAAACAACAGGTGAACTTGTTTCTAAACGATACTTTGATTGATGAGAACTTTATACTCGCCTAAGTCCTATTACTTATGTATCATCGGGTATCAAGAGGAGACATGCATCGCACGAGGAGAGGAGCAGTTGGACGTGAAGACGGACATCAAGAAGGCCGTGAAGCTGGACATGGAGCTGGACATGAAGATATCTCATGGACGCGCGAGGGAGGAGCGGGAGGAATGCGCGAGAGGAGAAGAAGAAGTCCGGGCCGGTCCGAACCCGGTCCGACCGGCCACCGACCGGGCCGCCCGGTCCCCGGCCCGGTCGACCGGTCGTAAACCGGCCACCAACCGGAGGAAATTTATCGTACGGAGCGAGACCGGAAACTTCGCAGCTTTCCCGGTTTCCGACCGGTCGACCGGACCCCGACCGGACCGCCCGGTCCACAGCCCGGTTGACCGGACCACAGACCGGATCGCCCGGTCCACGGCCCGGTCGACCGGATTCCGGACCGGACCGGTCCGAGTCCGTCTCGACCGGATCTATTCCGGGTCGGTTATTTTTGTATCTTTTCGACCAGAACTCGTCCCGGACACCTATATAAGTGCCCGGGACGCCCCCTAGCTGCTTTAGACCACGTTTAAGATAAACCCTAGTTCTTAGTTGTTTGCTCTGCAAAACTATTGAATTCCCTACACCATATTGCTTGGATATTGTGTAGATCCTGTTTAAGTCTTGTGTGATCTGCTCGTTCCATTGGGAATTAGACGGTTGCAACTTACCGCTTCGTGGTCGGCGGCTACGTGCGCAAGTGTGTGGAGTTGCGAATATCTTGCGGGGTTGAGAGCTGTTGCATTGGCGACGAGGACCAATCGAGAGATCTCGTTGCGTCATACAAGTTATCATCCACTACATCGTCGTGTTCCTCCGCTGCCATCACCCCGTGATCATCATCACCTCCGTTGCTTACTGAGAAGATCGGGCCACCCCATATCACCTACAGCGGGGGAATTACTCACACATGGATGGGGGAAACATTGCTGGTTGATGGAGAGGCGTTGGCGGTGATGGCGGTGATGATCTCCTCCAATTCCCCCTCCCGGCGGAGTGCCAGAACGGAGACTTCTGACTCCCGCGACGGAGTTTCGCGATGTGGCGGCGTTCTGGAGGGTTTCTGGCGACTTCGACTTCCCCCCGTGTGTTTTTAGGTTGAAACGAATAAGTAGTCCGAAGGAGGACGTCGGAGGCCGGCCGAGGGGGCCACACCACCTGGCCGCGCGGGCCCCCCCTGGGCCGCGCCGCCTGGTGGTGTGGGGCCCTCGGGCCGCCACTTCAAGTGCCCTTCTGGCTCCGTTAGTTTCCTGGGAAAATAGGGCCTTCGCATAAATTCCGAGGTTTTTCCCGAAAGTTGGATTTCTGCACAAAAACGAGACACTGAGAGCGGTTCGCTGAAAACAGCGTTAGTCCGTGTTAGTTGCATCCAAAATACACAAATTAGAGGCCAAACAATAGCAAAAGTGTTCGAGAAAGTAGATACGTTTTGGACGTATCACACCCCGAGAGGGAAGCCACCTGGGAAAAAGAGGAAGACCTAAGGAAAACATACCCCGAGCTGTTCAGGTATTACAACCACAACTTCGGGACGAAGTTTTCTTTAAGGGGGAAAGGCTGTAATGTCCCAGGTTTAGAGACGATCGAGGGGTAGATTTTAGAAAGGGATGTGCATTGCATAGTAAATTCTGGGGAAATTTCGCGCTTTTAAACAAAAATTTGCATCGAAGGGGGACAAGTTTCTCTCTCGACACCTTACAGGTTAGGGTTTTGAGAGTGCGACAAACTTGTTTCTCACTTCACTAGTTTAGGGTTTTGAGATGAGAGAGGAGAGTTTGCTTGATTGAATTCCAAATGATATGACATGGTTGAATTCAAACCAAGGTTGAATTTGAATTTCAAATTCAAACATTAAATAATTACTTAAATAATTCAATTGAGGAAATTCATTAAGTAAATGATCAATAATAAATAAGATGAACAATTATATTAAAGTAAAGCTCATTAGAGAAAACTTTGAGCTTTATTGATCATCACACACATTACAATGTCATTACAATATTCATAAGTGAAATAAAAGAATAATACAACACATTACACAAATGGGCAGTAATAGAAGAAAGGAAAATAAAGAAAAATTACAAGTTAATAGTCCTAGTCTAAATTCTACAAGGTCATCCTCATTTGATCTTGTATTTGATGAAGTCTTTGTCCATTTTGCTCAATGGATGATCCCCGCACAAAATCACAAAGAAGAACAAATTATGCCAAGTGGCAAAGCCACTTGGCAGAGTTAAAAAAGAATGGAAATAGAGGATAATATCAAGTCCGCCGAGCTGATCCTCTCCAAAGCCAAGTTCACAGGATCCGGTTCACACAGACACACAAGCAGCACACACATCAGGTGTGCATGCTCAACACCCAGGCACTGCTTGTGCATGTGGCACAACACACACACAGCATCAGTGAGTCACCAAAGTGACCAGAGCCAAGCTGTCGACCAGGGAGAGTATAGCAGCAACATATATAACCTTTTCAGTGCTCAAACCCTAGTCATTTGCTCATCCATCGACAGGCTGAAGGGGTAAGTTACCAAGAACACCAAGAACAGCTTGAACAAGGGGAACAGCCAGTGCTGTTCCATTTGCTCAATCTCACCATTGAATCAAAACAAGATCACCAGGAGGAGCAGGGCAAGTAAATCATTCACAAGAGCAACCCAGAAGCAATCCTCTACACCAACAAACAATCTAGGAGCTGGAGTGAGGTATACCACACAAAAGCCCGAGCAAGATCATATCTTGCTCATAATTAAGCATACAATGCATCACCGAAGCTACTGTAAGGGTAGAATACCCCGTGTGTATCATCATCCGGCTACCAGGCCATTTGGTGCAAGCATAGATGGGTAAGACCACTAGGTAAACATCCTATGGGAACAACAGCTTATGCAAATCCATGCATAACTAGAGGAATCCAGCCAAGAATGAAACCATAGCTAGCCTAAACCACTCACTAAGCACCTACAGACTAGCTAAGCCATCGGATTATAGACAATTACCTGTCTATATATTTTGTCAACACCAAAAGGTCACTGGAAGTCCAAGACTGGATAAAGCCAGTGAACAATTATTCAATTCCAGTCAGCCAACACAAGCCATGGCAAATCACAGATAGGGGAGCAACCAGGACAGCAACACAGGTGCTGCCAGGGCCACCTCAACCCTAAGCCAGTACAAGAACCTATACCTCATTATCCAATTGGACTCAGTAAAGGGCTAGGGTACACAACTGAAGGTTGGCATCCATCTAGCCCTAACACAATTAATTAGATGATCACAACTGCAGAGCAGCTCACATCACTTATCCACTTCGAAAAATTCAGGCAACACGGATAAGTGAACAAAGCAAATAAATCAAAGCACCGGGGCTTTGCAGATGATCCAATGGATCAGTGCAGGCAACAGACAGCAGTTGCTTAAGCCAACAACAATACACACCAGGTTAAGCCTGTGTGATACACACACAGCACAGAGTGAGCAACAGTGAGCCATAGACCACAAAGAGCAGCTTTTACAAGCAACTGGTGATCATATGATCACCAGAAGCTTGCTAGAGCATGCTACTGCATGCTAGAACTCATTCCAAGTAATTAACACATGAACAGATAATTAAATAACTGAACAATTGCATCCCAGATAAGGGCATCACGCTTTATAATTGTATCCGAAGCACATCAAAGGCTTGATGAACCAAAGGATCACAATATACAAGAAAAGCACATGTAAATCCATCACTAAATCACACTGCTAAGCCAACAGTACAGCTCAATGGAGCATAATAATGAATCTGAACTAAAGGAACTAGCTCAGAGGCACTGGCACTTGTTAATATACAAGAATTACCACCACAATCAAGCCAGGGACAAGATTAAACACAACAGTAAGCTAAGCACAGCAGTAAGCTAAGCACAGTAGAGCATCGAGCAACAGCAGGAGCTACTAAATTACACAGGGCACCACAGCATGCTCATAAGCACTAATCCATGAATCGCCACAGTGAGCAATTGAGCAAGAACAACACAGCAGCAGCGCATGGTCACGGCAAGCATCTCAACATGGAGATGCAGGCCAGTAGCTGAGCAAGACAACGTAGATGAGGAGAAAAGGAAGCAGAGCAGAGAGGGAGAGAAGGAAGCTACGGGTACTCACCAGGGAAAGGAAGAGCAGAGCTCGGCCATGGCGGCTACGGCGGCACGCGCCGGAGCACGGCGGCGCCTGGCCAAGCCGGGCCATGGTGGTGCCACGGCAGTTCGCGGCCACAGGGACGAACCCACGGCAGCACCGTGACGCCAGGGACGTCGGCGGCGACGAATCGCCGCGGAACTCCACGGTAGACGAGCAGAGGCGAAGGGGGCGCGACGAGGAAGCGGCGAAACGCAGATCGGCGCGGACCAATCGATGCGCCGTCGTGCGGTCGTTCGACTGCGTCCGATTTCGCCGGCGGGGACGGCCGGTGGCGGTCGGAATAATCCGGCGACGGCGAGGCGACCACGGTGTCGCGAGAGAAAGAGGGAATTAGGGTTTCTGCGCGAGGAGAGGGGAGAGAACAAATGGGCCGACCGAGCCCAAAGGGTGGCTCGGGTGCGACCTAACCCGTTGGGCCACCCTGACAGGTGGGGCCCAAGGGCATTTAGGTCATTTCCTAATTCCAAGAAATACGTAAACTTTGAAATTTTGTAAGAAATGTTGAATAGCTCTAAAAAATAATTAAAAATATGAAAATAGATCAGCATAAAATTCTCTAATTAAATAAAATGTCAAAGAGAATTTTTGAAGACAATTAAGAATGAATCTTAATTTGATGATTTAAATAATAATTTAAATCACACATATTATTTTCAATAATGAAAATAAGTCCATTAATGCATTTGGACTTCAAAAACACCTTGACAACATTTCAAGGTTGCATTTTACCCTAAATCAAGTATCCCCAAATCATTCTTAGTATTAACCTCTTACATGAAATATTAACGACATCGGAAGGGGGGAACAAACCCTAAAAATGGAATCATGCATAATTGCTTCTTTAACCATTGCCCTTATCGGACAATGATGCTATTTTTCAGAACAAGAGGACAAGGGTCAGTCCATACCTTCCAACTGCAGAACTTTGCAGTTGTTCGGGCAAGTTCATCACTTGCTCATGTCATTTGAGTATTTTTATCAAATTACTTGCAAAGTATTATGGTTATCACTATTGCACAAAAATCAAAACCACTACTTTCATAACTATGAATATGACTATGTGGTGGGCAATGGAACCATGGATTGTGTTGATATGGTGGAGGTTCCATTGCACGGGCTTATATCCATCTAGGATTAAACAACAAATGTCGCCAAGTGATTCTTGTGCCGTAATATCCGTGTTAACTATAAGATCCGGAGTGGGACGGAGTAGTCAAAAGTGTTTCCACCTCTCGTTCATCAACGGATGCGCTTTACCGTAGACACTTGTATCCGTCGGGGCAAGCCGTAGGCTGGGGAAGCCTTAAGTCCCCACGGCATAGTCCGTAGACACTTGTCGCTCGAAGTGCAAGCGGTGGGCTGGGGAAGCCTTAAGTCCCCACGGTATTGCGGTCTATGATGGGTTGCAGCTACCGGCGAAGGAGTTTGGTTAACGAGTCCCAAACCGTTGTCGTGGTCGGGGTCCATCCTTAAGTGGTATAAGAGGACCGACGAGGACCCGGGGTCGGGGTATGCAACAAAGGGTGGGTGTTCGAGGTAGCGGAGGAACATGATGGGCTAGACCTTATACCGGGCCTCACACCTAAGGAAGTGTGGACGGGAAAGCTGCCCGGTTGGCACCAAGGTTAAGATCTCTTATGGGTAAAGCAACACACCTCTGCAGAGCGTAAGAATCGTGACTCGTCACTCCCTGTTCCGGGATTGAGGAACTGCGAACGCGGCCGGAAAGGAGCTCCATGAAGTTCTAGTAAACCGGTGAAGGCCGACGGACATAGCTCTTTGAAATAAAAGCAATCTATTGAAGAAATGTTTATCAAAACTTGCATTGGTATTAGACTTTCTGGTCTAATATCGTAGCTAGTGCATTAAACACCTCTTATCTATAATGAACTTGTTGAGTACGCTCGTACTCATACCACTCTTAAACCCCATGCTTAGATTGTCTGCACCATCTGGAGGAGGACAACGACAACCATGATGGAGCCGAGATCATCGGCTACGAGGAACCGGACCTCTCGGGAGGAGTGGAAGGCGTAGACTACATCATAGTCTATGGATCCGGAGAGGCTTCCGGAGGAGAACAAGCCTAAGGATATCAGGAGGAGTAGTAGTAGCCGAGCAGCTCGAACTCTTACTATTTAGCTGCTCGTTTAAATAAATGTTTAGTTTAATGAGACAATGGTATTGTAAGTTAAGTTGGGTTCGCCTCGAACCCAGGAGTTATCCTCTCAGAACCCAAGAGGAGCTCCGAGACGACTTGTGTATGATGATTGTAATAATATGTGAATGAGTTATGGACCCTGCTATGTTCTGTTGTACTACTCTGAGGGATGTAATATTTGCGGAATGGTACTTCGCGAATGTTATATCAACGACTGGCATACTACAACATGCAGTGGTATGCAGGGTCACCACAGTAGTTCTTTTCAGCGAGCGAACGACTAATGGACCGGCCCACCAGGGATCGCTTCAGGCGATGCTTGCTGCCGCACCCTGCTGAGCGATGTATAGGGCTGCCCGAAAAATTGGGCAATCACCATTGGTGCTGGAAGGCCGGCAAAACCATATACACCGCCCAATGCGGCCCTTTTGTTCGATGTTGTCGGTGTGTTCCTTTTCTCGATCATGCCATGGCTAGGCTGCTTCGATATTTTTGGCTCTAGTTTTTCTCGCCGGTCTTATTTTTTGTTTTGTTTACTTTTGTCTGTTCTCTTTTCTATATTCTTCGTGTACGCAATCTCTAGATGCTATTGAAGATAGAGCTGCTGACGGGGAACAATAGCAGAAGGAGGGTATAACATAGGCTCTTGGAGTGCTTACGGCCTGTTGTTTGGTCATGAGCAACACACAAGTGGAGTTCCAGATCTGAATGCCGAAGTAATTTCTGATCTCACAAAGTGATAATGATATCTCAGTGCCAAACTTGATAAATTTCTATTGTATACTAGATAATTTGCTCTCCAAAATATCGGTTCGGTGCTTTCCATAATGTTAATTGCTAAAAGATCTTGTGTGAACTCAGTTTCTTCCATTTGTACACACAATAAGTTTCTTCCTTTTGTTGCTATATACATTCAATGAATTATCATATGTACTCCCTCCGTCCCAGTTCGCAAGATAAAGTTTTCAAATATCTTGGCCCAAGGTAAATTCTCATTGGCTCTAAATTTGCACGTTAAAACATGCAAAAACTGTGCCTTTCACATGCATGGAGTACCAGTGCGTGGTGGGAGAAAAAAAGAGGAGTGTTTGCATGCAAAAAATGTATTAGTTTACTCCCACATTAAATACAAAATGTGCCTAGGAGGTGAGAGATTTTGGGACAAATATTTTTTGGAAATTTGCCTTGCGAACTGGGATGGAGGGAGTACAATCATTATCTTCCATGTATTGATTTTGTACAATTCATTTGCTCTTTCAATCTATATATAATCAGTTTCTTCCTTTTGTTGCTATATACATTCAGTGAATTAAGTATTACATCTTTATGTACGCAACTAATTCTATACAATAAATTTGCTAGTGAATTAATTTGAGATCATAAGTTTGCTGTGAATTATTTCAGAAGCACATGTTAACTGTACTAAGTTTCCTTTGTCAGTGTACATTCAGTCAATGTGATGCGAAATTTTCATGCATTTATTAATTCAAATTTAGCTGCACTACTACACTCAAAATTTGCTCAATATTACACCACAACACGACGCCATGAATTTATCTACAATAGTACTCCATGTTCATTAACTTGTGCACGCAACACAAGATTATATTTCAGTCACACAAGTCCCCTAATGACCAAAGCTAAAGTTAGGGCAAAAACTCCACTTGAAACTTTTCATTTTCTTTTCACCAACAACGAGAGTACAAGGGTGAGCAATGGAGATGGCATCGTCTACAATAAACAATCTTATCCCCTTCGTTCGACGAAGAGATCTCCTTCGCGACGTCGATGATGGTATTGGGATTAAAGTTTCATAGGTATGGCCTTTCAATACTTGTTTCGTCGTATTGGTTTTGGATTTTCTATCAAGATTGTCACGAGGAGGATGCTCCTCGCAATTTTCTTTCACGGATGCTACATATTCGACAATGGTGGTTCGTATAATCGTCTTCCTAATGACATTGAGAATGCAATTCTGTTATTTTTCCCTAAAATGTGTGTGTTGATGCTCTTGCCGATGTTAGTTGATTACTTCAATGGTTGCGCGTGCACATAGCCTTGGCATTGCGGCTCACAAAATTATGGGTATTCTACATGTCTATTTGGTTTTTATGTTCGATAGCCTTCAGAAAAATACAAGATTGTGTCATGGAAGATAAAAGATTTTTAAGACCTCAAAGAGTTGATAGTTTCTTTTAGGCTTTATTTTGTAATCACCGAAGACAGCTCATTATATCTCTACCATGTACTATTTACTAATATATAAATATATATGGTATTAATTGTAAAAGAAAGTATTAGGGTGAGCAGCATAGAAACCAAGCACAAACACGGCCAAACACAACAACAGCTATATACACAGCCGTGTAGATATGGTCGACTATAGCCACCGCGCGACCACACGGCCGTAGAAGCGACGTACTGCCACCGCTGCTCTATTCAGCTCTGACCAACTTGCAGCCGCACAACCTCACCTGTAGCAACAAAAGAAAGGAGCATGCGTGAGTAAAGACGCGGGATACCAGAGGAATTGACTATGTCTTCATGAATGTACGTGCAGATCAGCTAGAGGTTCTCTTCACATCTCCGTTTTACGTTTTGAAATTTCTTTGCAGTGAATTATCTATGGTTGTTAACTTGTTCCAGTACATAGTTGGTCTTATTTACTAAGAGCATCTCCACCGGCGCTTCCGATAGCGGTCCCGGTAGCAATTTGGGGGCCGGGGTCGAAAATGAGCTCGTACCGGCGCGCCCCAAACGGCGTTGGCCAATTTTGGAGTCCAATAGAATCGTCGGTAACTCCGTGCCGGCCCCTTCGCCAAGGGCGCGAATCGGGCGCGCCGGCGCCTCGCGGAACGACTGTTTTCGCGAGTGGGGGCGCTTTGTCAGCGAGGGGACACAGCGGTTCGTATCGGAAATGACGCGGGGAGGTTGGTCGTCGGCGTTAATGGTCCTTCCCGTCGTCCAGCGGCGACGGCCTAGACTTCAGCGCCTTCAACTCCCCGCGCCGCTAGATGTTTTTTTGTTAGTTTTTAGTTTGAATTCGTGTTAATTTTGTATAAATTCGTTCGAACATCATATGAATATCGTTTTCAACATTTGAATTTGATTTGCTAAATATATCGGGACCGCCTTTTTGGGGGCGCCGGTGTGGAAACGGCTTCCCCAAATAGAGGATGCAGTGCTGGCGTCCCCCAAATGGAGGTGCCGGTGCCCCTACCGGCGCCTATATATTTGGGGCTACCGGTGAAGATGCTCTAAGTAGCTAGATCGAAATTAACTAGCTAGGGGTGGGTTAGTTACAAAACTTCTTTGTTTATTGATCGATGATGTACGTAGTAGCGGCAGTCATCTGTTCAAGTTGATTAGTTGATCAAAAGAGCGTCTTTGTTGGAAACAGGGTTTGTGAATGGATCCTAGTATTAAGTTCCTTCATATCAGATATCATTACGCTAGCTGGGGAGTTTTTGACTGGAGACAGTATGTGGGATTGACCTATGTTGGTGGTACTGTAGTCTGTAGCATCGTCATTCATTGAGGAGCGTACCAAATTGTCATACTTGGAGCTGATTGGCCGGCCATCTTAAAAATCACCTTCCTTTTTCATATAACGAAGGGCAAATTAAATGTTTGATGGTTTGATGAAGACTATTATCGATGATGAGGGCGCCGCCAAGGAATTCTGGGAGTGTTAGGGCATCTCCAACCGCGCGACCCAAACCGCGTCCGCGCGTCCTTTTGGGTCGAGCCGGACAAAAACGTGGCCTAGCACGGGGACGCACCGCAAAAGCGGACGGCCGCGGCGTCCGGAACGACGCAAACCCGGCCTAAATCTGGGCTAGGTTTGCGTGGCCGCGGATGGCACGCGCCGTCCGCTCGCGTCCGCGCGCTGGTCGCCTCGTCTTCCTTGGGCCCACCTGTCGGTGACCATGGAGACTATTAAATGGGGACTGGAGGGGATCTGGCCCTCCACTCCAGTCCCTACTCCACTCCCCGAGCAAAACCGCCGCCATAGCCCCGAAGCGACGGTTCGCTCCCGGAGCGAACGACGACGAGGCGAGCAGCAGCCGCCGTCGTCCGCCGGCGTTGTGGCCTGCGGGAGGAAACCAGCGCGGCCTCCACATCGGAGAGGCCGCCCGCGGCGGTGCGGCATTGCCGCAACCGCCACCTCTCCTCCTCGAGCCCAAGCCGGAGTCCTCGGAGGAGGACCCGGACCTCCGCGCCGCCCTGATGATCTCGGCGGCGGAGGAGGAGGCGAAATGGCCGCACCTCCATGCGGCCATTCGCACCTCCGAGATGGAGGAGGCGGCCCGGCGGGAGGTCGAGGAGGCGGAGGGCTGGGCGCTCTACGCCCAGGCCAGCCAGGCGGTACGGGAGGAGGAGGAGGAGGCGGCGCGGCGGGAGGAGGCCAGGCGCCGCGCCGACGAGGACCGCCGCCAGGAGCAGCGGCGGCAGGAGGACAGGCGGCGGCGCCAGGCGGCCAGGCGCTGCGCCTGGCAGGAGAGACAGCAGCGCCTCAGGGAGGAGGCGCTGCTCCGTGCGCCGGCGCAGCGTCGGGTGGCTCCAGACCCCCACTCGCCGTGGGAGGTGGCCCTGTGGTCTCCGTGGCCGGAGTCCCCGGCGCACTCCAGCCACAACAGCGTGTCGCCGCCCGGGGTAGACGACGACGACGTCGCCGACGACGCCCACAGGGGCTAGGCGGCGCACCGGCGGCCACCGCGCCGCCGACCTAACCCTAATAGAGGGTTTAAAATTTAGTATAAATTTAAAATCCCATATAGGGGCTTCTTTTGTTAGTTATTTGCCCAAAATAGGGCTATGTATAAATTTGCCCAAAATAGGGCATATGTTTTAATCAAATTTCGTTTAAATTTGCTTTTTTTTTCTTTTGTTTTCGTGTTTATCGGATTATGCGATGCGTCCGCGCGTTGGGCGCAGCGCGCGACCCAAACGGACACGCGGACGCGGGCCGCTATCCGCGTGTCCGGCCGGCGACCCAAACGGCCCAAAACGGACGGCCCAGCGCGTCCGTTTGGGTCGCGCGGTTGGAGATGCCCTTAGTGCAAGAGGCCATGTACTACATACCACCAAAAAGATTAAGTAGAAGCCTCTGCCACTATTGCTACAAGAAGATTAATTAGAAGAAGGCAATCTCCTGTTATTGTTGCATCTAAATTGCTACTGAATTTATTCATTTGCTCATGTCAGACGTGTTATGCCTTCTGATTCATTCCCACTGAATTTCTTGTGCTTTCATATGTAACTTGAATTTACAAACATATGCTATCTAATGTCTGTGCCAATGTCTTATGAAATCACTTATTGAATTAGCTAAGGCTGATATGAATGCATCTGTCAGCTGTAGCCTGCATGTTCAATTTCATTTGTCAGGAAGCACGACTAAGTTGCCGCATACATGCTCATTTCATTTGAATACATAATACTGTCAAGCTTTCCATTGATATAAACTCAAACAAAATTTTATTTCAAACAACTGCTAATACATATCAGCATACACTAGATCCTGACCAGAACTCATTTGCTAATTACAACGTGAGAGAAAAATGACACACGCCTGCATTTTCTGCACTCACAGACGAGAGTACCAGACCACTCTATTGTTTTTCCAGACTTGTGAGGGCAGCTTGCTGCCGTAACGAAGTGAAGAAGGGGAAAATAGATCTTGAGTTTGGCACATCAAAGGCTCACAAGCAGCACGGTGAGGAGGAAGCATGTCTTGACCCACGCGAGTGGCAGACGAGCGTGCGGAAGAGAATTGCGCCAAACAACCAAGCAATGGCCCCTCGAAGCAAAAAAGAAGTTGAAACTCTGAAATTCTGAGCTTGTTTTGTTTACGAACACTTTTTCATGCATATCATGATTTATTGGAGAGGCTTATCTTAACAACCAACTTCAGGTTGTGTTCTTTTGGTTCTAGATGATGGGAACCTGTTATATGCCTGTTGTTTGGTTGAAATGCTGAAAATAGAGCTAATATGTTGTCAATTTTTTGTACCAAACATGTCGTACAAATTATTGCTTATTTTCCACTGAGGGCAATGCAGTCCTTTTGTTGCATAAATTGTGTGAGGTAACAACGGATTAACAACCAGTGCAAATAATCACTGGATTTTGTTTGTGTTTGGTACGTCAACACTTCTGCTTTGTTGCATGTCAAATGAGCCATTGATGAGTTTCTCAATGGTATAGAAGCCATTTTCTCTATACATAATTACGGGTAGCAAATTAAGCCAGCAGCCATCCTATAAACCTCGTTAATGATTTCATTTAGGGGGTATGAGGATTTCCCTCATGCCACGTGTCATCCTATGATTGGAAAAAAAGTTTGACAAACAATGAATAAAGAATTAATCGACTCACAAGTAGACCCTCGCTCAATTATTCTCCAAAAATCACATATGATTAAACTTGTCTCCCATAAAAAAAATTTGATTTAGCAAAATATTTATGAGGGCCATAGAAGAAATTAAACATGTTCAAACGTTGCCTTGGCATTTGCGAGTGGTTCGTTTGAAGATTCGGAAGCAAGAACACATGATAAGAAAGATTTGATTTTTTTTGCACACTAAGCCGAGTGGTCATTAAGAGATAGTACAATAAAATCTAGTCAATTGGCTATAAAAGATAACATATTATATTTTAGCTTAATTAGAGGAGAGAGATTTGAAAAGAGAATGGAAGTGTACTCTCATGCAAGAGCCAGCTCTAGCATCTGCTCCTAGAAACTTTATGAGAGTAAAATATGTGACATGTATTGTAAAAATACTATACTTTATAGCCGAAAATACACATCGAAACCTGGCAACGCGCGAGGATGATATCGCATCATTCATTAATTCAAGATCTGTGCTTTATTTACCAAGGCTCAAGTTTTTACCTTGCATGCATTTAATGAAGCACTAATCATTGTAGCCCCACTGCATGTTGACTAACGGGTCCATTTAACTCCTCACAGAATTCACGTGCAACTAACAATGTGCACCCCTGAGTTAGTTAGTGCATTTGAATAATCTATTTTTTGGATACTATTACAATTTGAATTACAAATTGGATTTTTTTGGATACGAACGGGTCCATTTTTTGTGTGGATAATCTAGTTAATTCATATGAACAATAGTACTGTGGACTTTCTGAGAAATTGGATACCATTACAATTTGAATTACAAAACATTAAATAATGGGGAGATACTTGTCAGAACCTTCAATAACCAATATATATTTAAAATTTAAACATTGATTTTGGACATAAAATAATACAAACATATATTTTTATATTTAAATATCCTTATATCATCAAAGTACAAGCCACGTATCTTTGGAGAAAACATGAAGCTTAGGACATTCAAAATCATTAGCCTTTGCTCCAATGTTTTTTAAAACTTAGATTTTATTTTAAAAAGTCCATAAGTCACCAAATAAAATTAAGGGTCTAATTAAGTATGCATGTCGATTATTTAACCAAGATGTTAACCAAGAAATTAATGCACCATGTGCCCTGGTTTCAACATTCACTGACACATATTTAAGAGGGAGGGAGAAAAAATGACCATCAGACATGCATGCACTTAATTACAACAACTTTTGTTGACCTCTGTGTTCAAATTCACCATGCATTGCTCTGGTAACTTTTCTGCATTTATGATCTTCTATATTAAAAGCTAATCTTGATGCTCATCTTAATGCTCATGATTTCATCCTCGCGCGTTGCCAGGTTCCAAACGTGCACGTCGACTTTAGGGCATCTCCAACGGGGCGACCCATCCCGCGCCCGCGCGTCCGGATGGGTCGATCCGGACAAAATCCCGGCCCAACGCGGCGACACACCGCAAAAGCGGACGGCCACGGCGTCCGGAACGACGCAAACCCGGCCCAAATATTGGCTAGGTTTGCGTGGCCGCGGATGGCACGCGCCGTCCGCTCGCGTCCGGGCGTCCGTCGCCTCGTCTCCTTTGGGCCCACTCGGCGGTGACCCGGGAGGGTATTAAATGGGGACTGGAGGGGATCTGGAACTCCACTCCAGTCCCCACTCCACTCCCGCAGAAACCGCCGCCATGGCCCCGAAGCGCGGTTTCGCTCCCGGAGCCCACGACGACGAGGCGAGCAGCAGCCGCCGGCCTCCGCCGGCGCTGCGGCCATCGGCAGCAAACCGAGGCGGCCTCCACATCGGAGAGGCCGCCCGCGGCGGCGCGGCATTGCCGCAACCGCCGCCGCTGCTGCTCGAGCCGAAGCCCGAGTCCTCGGAGGAGGACCCGGACATCCGCGCCGCCAAGCTCATCTCGGCGGCGGAGGAGGAGGCCAACCGGCCGGACCTTCGAGATGCCATCCGTACCTCCGAGCCGGAGGAAGCGGCGCGGCTGGCGGAGGAGGAAGCGGAGCTCCGGGTGCTCTACGCCCGGGCCCGTCGAGCGCGACGGGACGAGGAGGAAGCGGCGCGGCGGGAGGAGGCCGGGCGCCGCGCCGACGAGGAGCGCCGCGAGGAGCAGCGGCGGCAGGAGGCCGGGCGTCGCGCGGAGGAGCGGCGCCGCCGGGAGGCCGGGCGCCGCGCCCGGCGGAGAGAGCGGCAGCGCCTCAGGGAGGAGGCGCTGCTATCCGCGCCGCCGCTACCTCGGGTCGCTGCGGACCCCCACTCGGCCTGGGAGGAGGCCCTGTGGTCTCCGTGGCCGGAGTCCCCGGCGCGGTCGAGCCACAACAGTGCCTCGCCGCCCGGGGACGTCGTCGACGACGACGACGACGCCGACTTTGCCCACGGGGGCTAGGCGGCGCACCGGCGGCCACCGCGCCGCCGACCAAACCCTACTAGAGGGTTTTTAGTTTAAATTTAAAAGCCATATAGGGCTTCTTTTGTCGATTATTTGCCCAAAATAGGGCTATGTATAAATTTTGCCCAAAATAGGGCATATGTTTATGAAATATCGTTTAAAATTTCCATGTTTCGTTTCTTTTCGTATTTGTCCGATTATGCGGTGCGTCCGCGCGTTGGGCGCAGCGCGCGACCCAAACGGACACGCGGACGCGGGCCGCTGTCCGCGCGTCCGCTCGGCCACGCAAACGGCCCAAAACGGACGCGCTGGGCCATCCGTTTGGGTCGCCCGGTTGGAGATGCCCTTATAGCCTACTATTATGCATGGTAGTTAGATAACGTGCCAAAATGTAATATCCGTACTATTGTTTTTGTTGTAAGAGTCAATTAGTGCACATGAGCCTAGTAGGTACGGCGACTATATTTTTTCCTCCAGATTATCGTTGGAGAGGCAGCTGGTCAGCTACGGAGCTCACCATGCAGATTTTCCTTTGGAACAAAAGACCTTTCCCCCCTCTGCGATTTGTATTTGGACGACAACATTTTTAAGTATTTGACCAGGTGTACGGCTTACGGACACGAGGGCGGTAGGTAGGTGAGCCTGTCTCTGACGTGCGGAACACTGAAGCATGACCTGCACCACAACCACACAAAATTGGGGTCAACGTGAAAACTCTCGATCAATCTCGTTTGATTAGATCATCTCCTGGCTCCAGCCCGTCCCAAAAACGTCTCCCAAAAGTATTTAGACGCGCCAGACAAATTTCCGTTCTCAGTCGCGCGCTCCAAAACCTCCTTCCATCCGGCACGATTCAATATGGTGTCTGGCACCATCTCTTCCGCCGGTTCATTTTCTCTCCCGTCGTCTCTACTCTCTCTCCCACCGCTGCTACCCTCTCCCATCCATGGCGCCACCGACAGGCCCAAAAAAAATAGCCAAGAAAGCGGCCACCAAGCAGCCGGGCAATGAGGCAGCGACGAAAGGGCCGAAGGCGCCCTTCGCGAAGCGGCGAAAGGCGTCGACTGCGAGGGAGAAGCCGGAAGGCTGGACCGACAAAATATGGTAGCAAGATTGTCTGCGACGCAAGATGTCAATGGCGGAGCGGAGGGAACGGTGGGTGGTGCAGCATGAGAAAAATTCGGTGGCGGTGCGTGCGCACCAGAAGGCGTTGGTCGCGTGTATCGCTTCTACCAACATGAGCCCATGGAGTAGTGGTGTCCCCATCGACACCCGGTTTCTTTAACGAGGGCCCTTATGCCACTCCCGGGTGGTGCAGCATGAGAAAAATTCGGTGGCGGTGCGTGCGCACCAGAAGACGCTGGTCGTGTGTATCGCTGCTACCAACGCGAGCCCGGCGTACATTTCGGGAGTGGTGTCCCCATCGACACCCGGTTTCTTCAACGAGGGCCCTTATGCCACTCCCGGGTGGTGCAGCATGAGAAAAATTCGGTGGCGGTGCGTGCGCACCAGAAGATGCTGGTCGTGTGTATCGCTGCTACCAACGCGAGCCCGGCGTACATTTCGGGAGTGGTGTCCCCATCGACACCCGGTTTCTTCAACGAGGGACCTTATGCCACTCCCGGGTGCGTGACACCGAACTTGTCTCCCCGGTACGAGGATGCGCTGCCGCATGGCGGCAGCAACCCCAACCCCGGAGGCAGAGCTGGCACCGGCAGGCGCGTCTGCGACAACGTCTGCTAGTACACCTGCGTCATCTGCATTGGCGTCGGCCCTGGCGTCGGCAACGGAGCAAGCACACCGGGCAAAGCATGACGAGGTCGTCGTGATCGACGGGCTTACGTCGACTTAGGATACGTTGTCGGGTGTCACCGAACTCCTTCTTTTAATTTATGTTTAGCATGCACCACCGTTCTGTAATATGATCACGCGTCCAGTACTTTAATCGCGGCTACTTCGATCGCGACCACTTCGACGGGAACGATCTCTTTTAAATATAAACTATTTCAATTTTTATTTAGGAACCATGTTTGAAGGATGCGTTTGAAGAGCGACGTACGGCAAACGCGGCACGAAAAAAACGTCTCCCATAAACGTTCGATCCAACACCATTTGAGGATCCTTTAAGAAGGCGACTGAAGATGCTCTTATATTTCTAGCTAGGAGTTTTGACGGCACGCGCACTCGTTGTGTGCGCACGTATGGTCTACGTTTAACTTGAGCCCTACGTACCCAAGATGGAAATACGATGGAGACAGTGGGAGCCTTTCTTACTGTTTTACGTCAAAAAAAGGAAACTGCTGGGCGTCCCCCAGGGGATCTGATTTCCCAGCCCCCGGGTCCCCAGCCGTCGGATCAACCATTTTAACGGTTAGATTTGCATGTAGCAAAAAAACATCTCCCGGCAGCAAAAAATCACCCCCGGCAGCAAATGACTGAAGCAAAAAACGGTTCGTTATGAAAAGAAAATAAAAAAGCTGGGCTCGCCGGAGACCTCGCCGGAGACCTCGTAGCAAATTTTTTATACTAAAGTAGCAAAACAACAAAACAATTATAGCAAAAAAAAAGCATCACATCATTTTTTACAAAGGTCTCTGACGAGGTCATTGCTATTGTATCAAAACAGACCTCGTAGCAAAATTTCTATACTAAAGGTAGCAACGCCCAGAACCGCCGACAGCAACATCGAACACCTAAGGTAGCAAATCCACCCTCCGCCGGTAGCACTGCCAAACGCCAAAAGGTAGCAATGCCAGCCTCCGCCGGCAGCAACAACAGGCGCCCAAGGTAGCACTTTCGACTGCGGTTGGTAGCATCGCCAGATGCCGTTCCTGGCGGAGCCCTGCCTTGGTGCCCCTGCGCTCCTCAATAGCCAGATGCCTCCATGAGACGGGCGACGGCGGCTCCGCGGCAGGCGCCTCGGCGAGACGGGAGGGGGAGGCTGCACGGCGAGGTGCCTCGGCGAGACGGGAGGCAGCGCCTCTAGCTGCGGCGTCGGTCAGATCGACGGCAAAGCGACGCTCGCAGCTGCGGCCTCCAGCCACGAATCCATCAGATCCATGGCGGCGGCCTCTACGGCGGTGCGAGGCAGGGGAGGTGCTGGTGTGGACGACGGCGTTCAGCGGCCGTGGCTCCATCATGCGGCGGCGACCGGCTGCGCAGCGGCTCGGCGCGAACGGCGGCGCAGCGGCTCGGCGAACGGCGGTGCAGCGGCTCGACGAACGGCGGCGCAGCGGAGAGCTCGCCGTGCGGTGACCTCCATTTTTCTCTCCGTGCGTGTGTGAAAAGGAAGGGGATAGGGATATGGAGAGGTGAACGTGGGTGGGTCCACCCGCGCTGATTGCGCGGCCAGGCATCCGGGGGTTGCAAGCGCGTTATCCCCCGGGGGAATAGAATCATTTTCCCAAAAAAAAATACGATGGAGAATGTGTCAAGAGAAAATGTGTAATTCGTGGCACCCGAATCTTCCGCGCGCGGTCTTCGACTTTTAACCACGAGACTTTTGACTACGCACCCGAATACTCCGTACACGCGTTCGCGGAAGACCTGTGCCGTTGTTCAAACGGTGGCATGTGCAGTAGCTATATACGCACTTTGCGTTGCATGCATTTTCTTTACCCAAATAGTGAAATGATTTTTTTTTTGCTGTGTTTGAACAAGGAATTAAACAGACAAAGTGTAGTCGCTCTGGTTCACAATTAATTTGTAAAATTTGATTAAATATTTAGAAAATAATATCAATACATACGAGAAATGCACATCGGCTCATAGGAGCATTTGCTCTCATTGTCGTCGTGGTGAACAGACAGATGCCATAGGATGACTTGAGTTGGGGCCGAATGGACGCTAGAGGATTCGGGGGAGGGTTTGTGATTAGATGGGATGAACTTCCGGATGGTTTCCTCAAAAACTTAGCCAAGGCGAGAGGTTGAAGAAGAAAGACATAAGGAAGAACTCGCTCTAGATCATCTTCTTTATTGATCACCACAGATTACAAGTTTCTCAGTACAAGTGTTCGTCTATCGTGCGTGCCCGTAGAGAGGGCTGCCCCCTCTCCTTATATAGGGGAGAGGGTGGCTTACAGGGCAAAAAACCCTAATGACATCTTTGACTAGACAAACTACTTTACAAAGTTACTTTAATCATAGATGACACCGGGGTTCTCTTTAATCAGGGAGGCTGACGTCCTCCGACTTCTTTCTTCGTCATCTTTCTCTTTATCGTCAGCCCTTCATTTAAAGCTACTTTGCTTAGCTCATCTTTGTCTTCTAGCTCTGGAGAGGATCTTTGACCAGTCCTGCCGACATGCTCTTCTTTCCGGTGGCCCGGTATCTTTTCTATCCGGTTCCGGTATACCCCTCTTGGGGATACCGGCTTAGCTTTACTTAGCCAAACTCTTATCTCTGTGCTCCGGTATAAACATTAAACCGGTATCTTAATGGACCAAACCATCCGGTTTGGCATGCCTTTGGCACACCGGGTCATCCCCCCAACACTCATTGTGTGAATCCATATTTTGAAGTGTCAAAAAATTCTTAACTAAATTTTTACATGTACATCTAGATATTTTATGTTGGTACAGAAATTTTCAAAAAAAATAATAATTATGTGGCTCCTGTAAAAAAGACAAATTTTGATGCTCTAACACGACTACGTACAGCATATTTTTTTTGTCTTTTTTGTACACACCACAGAAAATGTTGTTTTTCCACGAAAACTTGTGTACGAACATAGAATGTCACGATGTACACCAAAAATTTTAGGGATTTCTATTTTCGTGCCCCTGGTTCGTTAGTTGTACTCAGTTTTCCCCAGCCCCTTAGTTTTTCCTCAGTTTTCCCCTCCCTCTAGTTTGAAACCCGTCGCAGACGCTCAGACGGGAGGGTTGCCGTCTGGTCAGTGGCCTTCACCGTTACCGGTGACGGCTAGGGAGCCGCGTTGGTGTTGAATTGACCGTTTCTTTCGAACTATGTTGACTGTTGACTCGAGGAGCTCACCCAAAGCTTTCCACTCCGCCCGATACTGGAGGAGCTCACACACCGCCCCTCCGCCGCCACGCCGTCCTGCCCTCCTACCTTATGGCGTCGTCCGCCGCCGAGCCGCCCCCGCCCCCACCACCACCCCCGGGAGGCGGAGAGGGATCCGCCTCCAACAGATCTAGATCTACCCCTGTCGCGGTAGAGTTTGTATATCCGTCCGGTGTACCGCCTCTTCCCGTCGGCCGCGGAGAAGATTGGGAATCGGAGGGATCTAACGCATGGATTCCATCCGGGTAAGCATCGTCCGCCTATGTGAATTAACGGTAGGCAGTTTTTGAGCGCCAATCGTTGTTGCTCAACTAAGCTGCGTTGCTTTTCGAATAGGATTGATCCAGCGCCGGCTTTTCGGCTGGTGGTTAGGCTGGATTCTAGCTTTACGCGTGATTCTAAACGCCTAATGAATGGGTTTTACTTCCTGCGGTGGTTGCAACCACCATCTCGTTGAGGGATTTGAAAGCTAACATCTTCGATAAGTACTCCCGGAGCTCTCTCGATGCGGTTCATTTCGAATATTTCAACAGACACGGAGCGAAGATTGGTTCCACTAATTTCCGACGATGATCCGGGAATTCTGTTTGCTTTGAATGCTTCTTGCCATTTCGGTAAAATTCGTGTCCACGTGGACGGGGGCCGGGCATCATCCGGTGTTGGGGCATCATCGGGTGGTCGGGCATCATGTCTCTCTCTGCTGCTTGCCTCTCTGCTAATAGTGTGCGCCGCGGCGATCCTTGTAGGTCCACGGCAGCACCATCCGTCCCCGGTGCGAGTGGTAGCCGGATCGTTCCTGTGGTCAATGTGGAGGACGATGCAGAGATTGCGGATCAGTCTCCTGAAGATGATGAGGATGAGTTAATGTTTCCTGAATTGGTAGATCGATGCAGTAAGCAGGCAATGGAGGATCAATACATGGAAGATATTGCTTTTGGTGCCAGATTTGATGAGACTGATGATGAAGAGAAGAATGAGAACGATGACAGCCTCGTTTTAGCCGATTACGAAGGCGAAGACTTGCCAACAATTGAGTGGAACAGGGAGAATCCTCGGCTTGCAAAAGGCACCGTGTTTCAAACGATGATGGACTGCCGTAATGCAATTACTACATATCACATTCTCACTAAGAATAATTATGAGGTTATTAAAAGTGAGCCAGGTAGGTTCACAATTAAATGCCCATACCCAAGGTGTAGGTTTAGGCTGCATGCATCCACAATGCGCGAAGCGGCTTGGTTCAGGTACTACGCCAACCGGTTGTGTATTTAGATCACGGTGTAAAATTTGTTATCTATTACTGACATCCCTTATCATTATGTTTCGAGATAAAGGTTAATAAGGAGATCCATAGGTGTCCACCTCTAGGGGAGAGCCGGACACTGAAAACAAAGCTAGCGAAGACTAGGTGGTTGGCGAGATATAATCCTAGATTGGCCGAGAGAAACTCCTTCACTTGGTCCAACGGCACTCCGGAAAAAGGTGGCTGAGAAGTATAAAGGGATGAAAGTACCTTACATGAGGATGTTCTATGCAAAGGAAATGGCTCTTGACAAGATCAATGGTCCATGGAATGAAAGCTTTCAGTTGCTTTACACTTTCAAAGCTGAAGTGGAGATGGCTAGTCCAGGCAGTGTTGTAGCAATAGACAAGCATACAGTTCCCTACAAATTGAAAAGCGGGAAGGTAATGCACAAGGAATGTTTTAGAAGGGCTTTTGTTTGTTTCAAAGCTTGCTGGAAAGGCTTTTGGACGGTTGCAGGCCTTATTTGGCCGTGGATGCATCAGCTCTTCATGGTAGGTTTAAAGGACAGCTAGTTGCTCGCTACTGCAGTTGATGGACATAATTGGATGTTCCCTGTTGCTTATGGAGTTTTGGAGGTTGAGTCGGAGGAAAGTTGGACTTGGTTTACGCGAGAACTTGCGCGACCTTATAGGTCATCCACCGGGACTTGTTATCCACACGGACGCTTGCAAAGGTTTGGAGAGTGCGGTAGAAGCGGTATTCCCCGGAGTGGAGCATAGGGAATGTATGCGACACTTGGTACAGAATTTTACAAAGAAATTCAAGGGTAAAGTTTTTACTGACAACCTATGGCCAGCTTCATACACATGCAGCTCTAGGAAGCATAAGTTTCATTTGGATGTGTTGTATAAACAAAAACCTGGGGTGAAGGAGTACTTGGATGAACATCATGGTAGGGTGTGGTCAAGAAGCCAATTCAATGAAATTTGCAAGGTAGACTATGTAACAAGTAACCTTGCGGAGAGTTTCAACTCAAAGGTCAAGTCATTGAAAGGGCTTATGCTTTGTGGCAAATATTTGATAAGATTAGGCGGATGATCATGATAAAGATCGATCTGCGTCAAAGAATTGCATCCACAAATTATGTTGGCCATCTCATGCTCCCATCTTTGATTAAGTCTTTGCATGAGAGGGCAAAACAATTGAGGATGCAATGCGTCGAAAAGGAATGGAGGCTGAGGTAACCTACACCGACGGTAAAAACAGGCGAGTGGAGGTATCCAGTGAAGTTTGGTTGATAGGACATGCCATTGTAGGGGATGGCGGATCCGTGGGATACCACTGCATACACGCATTGTTTTTCATGAGTGTTATAGGGGGTGAAGATGGTGAAGTTGATCGGTATGTGTCGAGTATTTCTCTGTTGCAAAATTTAGGGCTGCATATGCTATGAATGTTCCTACCTTGTTGGGAAAAGACCAATGGATGAAAGTCGATCCGGGCTTCAAGCTGTACTCTCCGGTATTGACTAGACCGGCGGGTAGGCCGAGGAAGAATAGGATCGAGCTAGTGCGAGAGGGTGGTGCACCGATTCGAAAACGTAAGTGCAAACGTTGTGGAATCCCTGGACACATTGCTAGGCTTTGTAAAAATGGAGTTGATCCGGCTTTTGGAATGGAAGATCGGGCGGGAGCGAGAAAATGCGAGAGGAGAATGAAGCAGCAATTCAACTTGAGATTGAAGCGAGCGGTTCAACATGAGGAGATTGAAGCGGCAAATGCGAGAGGAGATTGAAGCGACGAGTTCAACATGAGGAGATTGAAGCGGCAAATGCGAGAGGAGATTGAAGCGACAGTTCAACATGAGGAGATTGAACCGATGGATCGAGAGCGAGAGGGAACGGATGGATGTAGAATGGCTTCAACCGATGAGTCCGGAGGAGAGTCAACAGTATTATCGACATTGCCTCGATAGTTGTAAGGCCATGTGTGATGCACACTTCGAAGAGCTCATGGCAGAAGAAAAAGCAGAAGCTTCGCAGAAGAAGAAGAACAAGAAAGAGGGCAAAAGGAAGGTAGACACCGGTAATATCCCTGGTAGGGTTACCCGGAGTAAGGTGGTGGCCCGGCGAGTCACACCAGGAGCAAGAAAAAGATTTTATTCCGAACAACTAATTTGAATTTGTATGAACAATTTGTATTGGGGTTCCCTTTGTATTGGGGATCCCTTTGTGTTGAACAATTTGTATTGGGGTTCCCTTTGTATTGGGGTTCCCTTTGTATTGGGGATCCCTTTGTGTTGAACAATTTGTATTGGGGATGCCTTTGTGTTGAACAATTTGAATTTGTATGAACAATTTGTATGCCACATTTAAGCCACATTTATCATTTTAGGGTTTTAGGGTTTTAGGGTTTTAGGGTTTTAACATTTTAGGGTTCAATTCAAAATAATTCAAAACATGGTGGAACCTTCCCATTGAGCCTTGTTATGTTACCTACAACCTAGAGAAATAATAATGGAAAAGGAAATATAGAGATATGAAGTTTTTATGCCAAAAGCTTCAAAACCACTTCCTAGTCCATGAGCTACTAGATATGAAGATGCGGGGCTTTACTGCTCAATACACCTCCCAAATACCCACTATGCTTACAAACTTTGTCCAAATGAGTCCAAATTCGTCACACTTGTGTATCTTTGAGTTGCAAACAATATCTAGTCGGCCAAAATGTAATATATTGTTCAAATAACACAATTTTACAATTTTTATGCCAAAAGCTTCAATTTCCCTTAGTCCGTTTATTATTTGGGTGCCCCTGTTTTACTTAGTGTTACTCGGTTTTCCCCTCGGGCCCACTTGTCTTACTCGGTCATACTCGGTTTTGCCCTTCCGATAAACATTTCCTCACTTTTCCCCCTCTCAGTTCTACTCAGTTTTCCTAACTTGTACTCACTGGCTGATCTCTGATTGGTCGAGATGTATGTCACACGGATCTTGGTTGGATGAAAGCTCAACGAACGCTTGCACCGTTCGATCATTGGTTGTATCTATGGACCACGATGGACGCATACGGAGACAAGAGCAGAGCACATACCTACCAACCCTCCTCTCTCTAACCGTGCGTGCGGCGGCGCGGATCTAACCGTGCTTGCGGTGGCGTGCGGCGGCGCGGATCTAACCGTGCTTGCGGTGGCGTGCGGCGGCGCGGATCTAACCGTGCGTGCGGCGGCGCGGATCTAACCGTGCGTGCGGCGGCCTGCGGCGGCGCAGATCTAACCGTGTGTGCGGCGGCGTGCGGCGGCGCGGATCTAACCGTGCGTGCGGCGGCGCGGATCTAACCGTGCGTGCGGCGGCTGCGGCGGCGCAGATCTAACCGTGCGTGCGGCGGCGTGCGGCGGCGCGGATCTAACCGTGCGTGCGGCGGCGTGCATCTAACCGTGCGTGCGCCGTGGATCTAAGAGTGCCGGTGAGGATCTAACCGTCGAAATAGTTGAAATGTCTCTCTCTGTCTCACTTTCGATTCTATTCTCAGATCCGTTGAATGATGAAGAACACCAAGACGGCGGCCGTGCCGACGGTGGTCATCGATGCCACGAACATTGAAGCCATCGCCTACAACATCGCTTCGACGACGCGGACCCAGCTCGTTGATGTCTCACTTCCGGTGCCGAGAGTGCGAATCGATGCCAAGACGATTGAAGCCATCGTCTACAACCGCGCCGCAAAGCCGCCGATCCGAGCCCTCCGCAGATCCGTCGCCGGTGAAGTACACCAAGACAGCGGCGGTTCCGACACTTGGTCATCGATGCCACGAACATTGAAGCCATCGCCGATAACATCGCTTCAACGTTTGATGGCGCAAATTAGGATAAATTATTATAAATTTGTATTTTTCAATTTCCAATTGGGATAAAATTGTTTGAACTACTACCTCCGTCTCAAAAAAAGCTTCTTCACGTTCTTGATGTGTCCATGTACATCCGTATGTATGATTTGAATTCTATCCCAACTTGATTGGGAAGATATTGATATGTATTTGATCCGGAGGCTGGTACATGCATTCACTTTTGGGATCCCTTCACTTTTATAAAATGTTCATGCATGCTAAAATTATCGTGCGCATTACTTAGCACAAGTAGGAAATTGTACACCGAAATACAGTGCTTAGAGCCACAACAAAATACGGTGGTTAGAGCCATCTACTGAATAACAATTCTATACTAAATCGTCTACCGGAACCACATAACTGCTAGGACAGGGATGACACCTAATAAAACTGCACGAGATGAATCTACTTTTCTCCTCTCCCATCACTTTAAGTTCATGTTCTAGATTTTCTACCACTTGATCAAATACGGCAAGATCTGTCTCAACTCTCAACTTCTCCTTGCGAATAAGCTCTGAATTCTTCTTTTCTTCCTCCACAATACGCTTCGGCTCGAATATCATCGAGGTTTTTACGGGCCAATTCATCACCTAAATTGGCCACCTTCTCCTCCAAATCCATCCTCTGGCTACACCACTGGGTTGATTCATCTTGGTATGCAATGTACCATGGATCATCGGCTTGCTCGGCTAACTCGTAACAATAATGGAAAAAAGAACAACTGAAATCACCCCAACAAGCCATGGCGGAACTTCAAATTCAACGGTAGTACGGAGAGCTGAAGCTATATACCTGCACTTCCGACGAGGTAGGAGAAGTAGAACGTGGCCACGACATGATCGAATCCCCACCCTCGCCGGTGTACCCGCTACGACGAGACATTGAGCACTATTTCGTACACTGCAAACTCCAATAAATTACGGGAACCGAATCGATTAGGGGGCGGGGGAGGCGGAAGCGGAGGTCTTACCAAGCTATGCCAATTGGTGCGCGGAACAAATCCCGGTCGTCGTGGGCGGCGGATGCTGCTTGCGGCGGACTTTCCTGCGGTGGGTACAATGCGTGCGGACGAAACAAGTGCTTGGAGCCGTGGTTGACGTGCGGCGCCGCAGTTCGTCCGACGCCGCCGGGGGACGAGCCGGCGGCGCGACGAGGCGCCGGCGATGGCTGCTCCGGCCGACGGTGGGGAACGAGCTGCCGGCGCTTCTCCGGTCTAGCTTAAGAATAATTAATTAGCGAACTTGTTGCTTCTCTCTATGATATTCTCTAAAGACATATATCGGAGCGGCAATATATGATTTTTTCTCTCTAAATAAATAGACGACCCCACTTGGTCATTGGCTGCGGCAGCCCACGGAAGCGGCAATATATGTCTTTTCCTGAAAAATAGACGACCCCACTGGTCATTGGCTGCGGAGGCCCCACGGAGCGGCAATATATGAGTTTCTCTAAATAAATAGACGACCCCACTTGGTCATTGGCTGCGGCAGCCCCACGGAGCGGCAATATATGTCTTTTACTTGAAAAATAGACGACCCCACTGGTCATTGGCTGCGGAGGCCCCACGGAGCGGCAATATATGAGTTTCTCTTAATAAATAGACGACCCCACTTGGTCAATTGCTTGCGGCAGCCCCACGGAGCGGCAATATATGTCTTTTCTTGAAAAATATACGACCCCACTGGTCATTGGCTGCGGAGGCCCCACGGAGCGGCAATATATGAGTTTCCCTAAATAAATAGACGACCCCACTGGTCATTGGCTGCGGCAGCCCACGGAGCGGCAATATATGTCTTTTACTGAAAAATATACGACCCCATTTGTCATTGGCTGCGGCAGCCCTATAGAGCGGCCCCATTTGTCATTGGCAGCACCGCATATAAAATCATGAAAAATAAAACGGCCCACACGTCGGCGATAAATGGATGGCTGCTCCGACGTGTCTCCCGACCCTACCCGTCGGCACGAGACGGTCGGGGAGGAGCTGCCCCTGTGCGGCCCCACCCGGTCGGACTAACGGTCAAGGCCTGCGACCCGACGGCTACCGGCCGTTCCAGGCACTTGTGCGTGTTTCAAACTAGAGGAGGGGAAAGCCGAGGAAAAACTAAGGGACCGGGGAAAAGCTGAGTACAACTAACGAACCAGGGGCACGAAA